>NC_056459.1:19937519-19942519 GCF_018296145.1 Oncorhynchus tshawytscha
TTTACTATGTACCTCACCAGGTGTTTACTGTGGGTCTCACCAGGTGTTTACTGTGTGCCTCACCAGGTGTTTACTGTGGGTCTCACCAGGTGTTTACTGTGGGCATCACCAGGTGTTTACTATGTGCCTCACCAGGTGTTTACTGTGGGTCTCACCAGGTGTTTACTGTGGGCATCACCAGGTGTTTACTATGTGCTTCTCCAGGTGTTTACTGTGGGTCTCACCAGGTGTTTACTACATGCCTCACCAGGTGTTTACTGTGGGCCTCACCAGGTGTTTACTGTGTGTCTCAACAGGTGTTTACTGTGGGCCTCACCAGTTGTTTACTGTAGGCTTCTCCAGGTGTTTACTGTGGGCCTCACCAGGTGTTTACTGTGTGCCTCACCATCTGTTTACTGTGGGTCTCACCAGGTGTTTACTGTGGGATTCTCTTGGTGTTTACTGTGGGCCTCACCAGGTCTTTACTGTGGGCGTCACCATTTGTTTACTACTTGCCTCACCAGCTGTTTACTGTGGGTCTCACCAGGTGTTTACTGTGTGCCTCACCATGTGTTTACTGTGGGCCTCACCAGCTGTTTACTGTGGGTCTCACCAGGTGTTTACTGAGTGCCTCACCAGGTGTTTATTGTGGGCTTCACCAGGTGTTTATTGTGGGCTTCACCAGGTGTTTATTGTGGGCCCCACCAGGTGTTTAGTGAGGGCCTCACCAGGTGTTTACTGAGAGCCTCACCAGGTGTTTACTGTGGGTCTCGCCAGGTGTTTACTGTGGGCCTCACCAGGTGTTTACTGTGGGCCTTACCAGGTCTTTACTTAAGGCCTCACCAGATGTTTACTACGTGCCGTACCAGGTGTTTACTGTGGGTCTGACCATGTGTTTACTGTGGGCCTCACCAGGTTTTTACTGTGGGCATCGCCAGGTGTTTACTGTGGGCTTCTCCAGGTGTTTACTGTGGGCCTCACCAGGTGTTTCCTATGTGCATCATCAGGTATTTACTGTGAGCTTCTCCAGGTGTTTACTGTGGTTCTCACCAGTTGTTTCCTACGTGCATCATCAGGTATTTACTGTGAGCTTCTCCAGGTGTTTAGTGTGGGCCTCACCAGGGGTTCACTGTGTGCCTCACCAGGTGTTTACTGTAGGCCTCACCAGGTGTTTACTACGTGCCTTTACCAGGTGTTTACTGTAACCTTCACCAGGTGTTTACTACGTGCCTCACCAGGTGTTTACTGTGGGCATCAGCAGGTGTTTACTGTGGGAATCACCAGGTGTTTACTGTGGGATTCTCCAGGTGTTTAGTGTGGGCTTCTCCAGGTGTTTAATGTGGGCTTCCCCAGGTGTTTACTGTAGGCTTCCCCAGGTATTTACTGTGGGCTTCTCCAGGTGTTTACTGTGGGCTTCTCCATGTGTTTAATGTGGGCTTCTCCAGGTGTTTACTGTGGGATTCCCCAGGTGTTTACTGTGGGCCTCACCAGGTGTTTGCTGTGGGCCTCACCAGGTGTTTACTACGTGCCTTTACCAGGTGTTTACTGTGGGCTTCACCAGGTGTTTCCTACGTGCCTCACCAGATGTTTACTGTGGGCCTCACCAGGTGTTTACTGTGGGCCTCACTATGTGTTTACTGTGGGCCTCACCAGGTGTTTACTTTGGGCTTCTCCATGTGTTTACTGTGGGCTTCACCAGGTGTTTACTGTGGGCCTCTCCAGGTGTTTACTGTGGGCATCAGCAGGTGTTTACTGTGGGAATCACCAGGTGTTTACTGTGGGATTCTCCAGGTGTTTAGTGTGGGCTTCTCCAGGTGTTTACTGTAGGCTTCCCCAGGTATTTACTGTAGGCTTCCCCAGGTATTTACTGTGGGCTTCTCCAGGTGTTTACTGTGGGCTTCCCCAGGTGTTTAATGTGGGCTTCCCCAGGTGTTTACTGTGGGCTTCCCCAGGTGTTTACTGTAGGCTTCCCCAGGTATTTACTGTGGGCTTCTCCAGGTGTTTACTGTGGGCTTCTCCAGGTGTTTACTGTGGGCTTCCCCAAGTGTTTACTGTGGGCCTCACCAGGTGTTTGGTGCTGTGAATACAGTGAGACGGGTCTGTGTGGGGGCGGAGTCAGTAGTACTGCGATAACAGTAAAAACATAGAGAGGAAGAGTTTAAATGCCATCAAGACAATCATAATACAAATCAGTCTCTCCAAGAAGCCCTCTGGCTCGAGAAAGGAGATGAAGAGAGAAAAAGGAATGTGTGCTTTCCTCTGTGTTGTGTATGTTTTATTTGCGTGTGTATGTACATGTTTTATGTGTGTGTGTGTATGTGTGTGTGCGTTCCACCGCATGTATGTTTCTGTGTGTGTGCATGTGGGAATGCTTGTTTGTGTGTGTGTGTGCGCGTTCCTCCATCCGTGTACGTGCGTGTAAGAGTTCCTCCTTGCATGTGTGTATGCTTGTTGATGGTACTGCATCTGGGCTGATGTTGCAATGGAATAGATCTGCACCAACCGTAACCACCGGGTCTCTAATGATTCAGGGCACCGCAGCACCCCTCCTGCATGAGAATGATGCAGCAGGTGGAATAACAATGTGTATACCTCATCAGCTGCCACACCCCACATCTGTCACACCTATGATAGTAGCTCTGCCAGTCAATTAGGAAACCATTAAAATTTGTCCAACCAACCAGATGGACTGACTGTCTTCACTGTTATATGTGTGTGTGGGTGTAGGAGAGAGAGAGAAATATAATTGATTACCACTCAGTCAGTGTCACCACTGACCACTGTTAGAGGACACACATACACACACGCACGCGCGTGCTCTCTCTCACACACACACACACACACACACACACACACACACACACACACACACACACACACACACACACACACACACACACACACACACACACACACACACACACACACACACACACACACACACACACACTTGCCTGCTCCCTATGTACCCTCTCTGCTCTCTACTTAATCTGAGATGTGTGATAGATAACTTTAATAATGTAAAGAGACATGGCTACTCTATTGAAACAAATGTACTATTTATAATGTTTGGTTCCAATTGATCTGCAGTGTGAGCGGTTAAAAGTTGTGCCCTTCATAGGGAATAGTATGCCTAATCTTCATCATTTGCTCACAGTAGCTGTCACCAGAACTGCTGTTTTCTCCGGGGCCTAGTTAAGAAATACAGGCGGTTCATCTCTTTCCATTTCAATCAATGGGAGATTTCCAATTCATTAACTACATTTCAATTGATTTTGAAAACTGATTTGACCCCAAACCATGTCTTCAGCACATGCATGTTTTCCTAGCTTTGAGCTGATGTCACTGTTAATTTGGGTCAACTCCAAATGGCACCCTATTCCCTTTTAAGTGCACTACTTTTGACCAGAACCCTGTGGGCCCTGATCAAAAGTAGTGCACTATATAGGGAATAGGGTGCCATAATGGGGTGCCATTCAGACTACCGTTGGTGCTCCATTAGATGCTTCCTGGTCCCTGGCAGGGATCTCGGGCCTCCTACCGTACCTCTTCCTGTTCATGGCTTCCCAAAAGGAGAATGCTCTTTAATGGATCGGTGGAGATATGCAAGGGTTGTCTGAAGCTATGTCTGGAGCTATGTCTGGAGCTAGGTCTGGAGCTAGGTCTGGAGCTAGGTCTGGAGCTATGTCTGGAGCTATGTCTGGAGCTAGGTCTGGATAGCTGCTGGAGCTAGGTCTGGAGCTAGGTCTGGAGCTATGTCTGGAGCTAGGTCTGGAGCTAGGTCTGGAGCTAGGTCTGGAGCTATGTCTGGAGCTATGTCTGGAGCTATGTCTGGAGCTAGGTCTGGAGCTAGGTCTGGAGCTAGGTCTGGAGCTAGGTCTGGAGCTAGGTCTGGAGCTAGGTCTGGAGCTAGCTATGTCTGGAGCTATGTCTGGAGCTAGGTCTGGAGCTAGGTCTGGAGCTAGGTCTGGAGCTGGAGCTATGTCTGGAGCTAGGTCTGGAGCTAGGTCTGGAGCTATGTCTGGAGCTATGTCTGGAGCTAGGTCTGGAGCTAGTCTGGAGCTATGGTCTGGAGCTAGCTATGTCTGGAGCTAGGTCTGGAGCTAGGTCTGGAGCTATGTCTGGAGCTAGGTCTGGAGCTAGGTCTGGAGTTATGTCTGGAGTTATGTCTGGAGCTATGTCTGGAGCTATGTCTGGAGTCTGGTCTGGAGCTATGTCTGGAGCTATGTCTGGAGCTAGGTCTGGAGCTAGGTCTGGAGCTATGTCTGGAGCTAGTTCTGGAGCTATGTCTGGAGCTAGGTCTGGAGCTAGGTCTGGAGCTATGTCTGGAGCTATGTCTGGAGCTAGGTCTGGAGTTATGTCTGGAGCTATAGGCCTATTTCCAAATGTTTCATAATACAGCACTCTTGGACCCATAGGCCTCCATTGCGCTGTACAGAGTTTTAATATAATCACATACAGTATGCTTTTATCCAAAAATACTTACTGTACAGTATAAGTGATCCCAGCAGGACTCAAACCCTCGACCTTGGCGTTGCTTGCTCAATGCTCTTACCAATTGAGCCGCCCAGGACCAGGCCTGGCTAGTAAATCTCTGCTGTTTATGGGTTAACATGGCAACAGCGACGGTTATTCCACTTCTGCTCCCATTAAGATTCAGGCAAGAAATTTTGATGCCATTAATTCTGCTAGTTAATTAAGTCTAGAGCATATTTCATGTGTAGGAGAAACTTAGGCCTTGAGAAGCTGACAGAAAAATAGACATTTTTATGGTCGGATCGTATTGTTCCCATGATTTGTTGACTAAAAGGGGATTGTTTCAAATTCTTACAGTATCACCAGTATTGTCTCCTTTAGCCTTTACAGGAAGTTTACATTTCTGTAAAACCTTTGGTACATTATAAAGGTCTAATATGATAACGTTAGCATTTCAGAGAGAGATGAGGCTTTAGATTTACAGCAATCTCCCTTTATGAAATAATGTATTTTTCTCAATTTCGGCCCAGACCAGGCCGCAGCTT
>NC_056459.1:19945019-19956757 GCF_018296145.1 Oncorhynchus tshawytscha
GTCCCCTGTTTCACCTGACCCGTGTTACATTTAGCCCAGTCCCTTGTTTCACCTGACCAGTGTTACATTTAGCCCAGTCCCCTGTTTCACCTGACCCGTGTTACATTTAGCCCAGTCCCCTGTTTCACCTGACCCGTGTTACATTTAGCCCAGTCCCTTGTTTCACCTGACCCGTGTTACATTTAGCCCAGTCCCCTGTTTCACCTGACCCGTGTTACATTTAGCCCAGTCCCCTGTTTCACCTGACCCGTGTTACATTTAGCCCAGTCCCTTGTTTCACCTGACCTGTGTTACATTTAGCCCAGTCCCTTGTTTCACCTGACCCGTGTTACATTTAGCCCAGTCCTTTGTTTCTCCTGACCCGTGTTACATGTAGCCCCAGTCCCCCTATGCATTTAACAACATTTGCGCCATTGGTGAGCGCTAACGGGTATAAACCTTTCCTCTGCTAAAAACTCCTGTTCTAAAATGGTGCATTTCACTACTTTTGGGGATTTGAGAAATAATTGCAGTAACACTAGACAGCTCTGTGATCCTCCTCTTTTAACCATGGCTGTGCATGTGTCTGTGTACGTAAACAGTAAGAGTAATATTATTTTACATGATGTTTTGTACATCATGCTTCGGATGAATACACTGGTTGTATTTTTCTAACACACGTGATTTTTCTAGATAAAAGTAATAGCATTTGCAAGGGTAGCTGGCTAACTGAGGTTGTCATCCCCAGTAAAAATGGCCTCACAGTGGCTAACGTTCCAGATCATATCGGAGCCCTGACTTCAGTATGACCTGTGACATTTCTCAGTCTCAACTTGACTAACACTGTATAGCCATCACTACATGGGGGTAAAATGCATTTAATGACAACAAAACAAACGCCCTTTACGTCCCTGAACATATAATCTAACTTTTAATCATTTATTCTCTATATCTCTGTTTCTGTCGCTCTTTCTCTCACTCTCTGTCTCTCTCTCTGTGTCTCTCTCTGTCTCGTCTCTGTGTCTCTCTCTCTCGCTCTCTCTCATTATGTCACATACATATCATCTTTGATATTCTGTATAGGGATAGGCAAATGCTAACATTCTGTTAAAGGCAAATAAAGCAATCAAAAAGAAGGCCGATAGCAAAGGGAAATGAGATCAAAATCCTGAAGATGACATAGACGGTATCTACGTCTACCCGCCCACTGATGACATACATAGCAGCTCCTCCAGGCAAAATAAGAGCGTCTTTCAGATCTGTGTAGCTACACACACACACACACACACACACACACACACACACACACACACACACACACACACACACACACACACACACACACACACACACACACACATACTGATCAAGGCAGGAGGAACTGTGTGAATAAGAGAAAAGAGAGCTCATCAGCTCAAAAGGAATACAAAGCAGATCAGCAACAGCATATTTGTGAGATCAAACAGTCGGCGGTTAATTACCAACATAGTTCTGTCATTCTTTCTCTCTCTCCAAGAAAATACCCCAACACAAAAACAAGCCCATTAGATCCCAAACCACTTGAGGCATCCTCCACTCTCTCTTTATCAGACTCCTACATCTGTCCTGACTCATACACGTACATTTAGAGTACCCTCTCATCAATGGAGTGCTACAGAAGGCCGTGCCCGCTGCGTCCCTTTTTAGAAACAGGGTACATTTTCAATTAAAAACAACCTCTTTGAGCATCGGTCATTAAAAACAACATTACCTCCATCCCCTTTAAACCTCTCCAGTGTTCAGACCAGGCCAAATGATCTACTCCACTTTTACATTTTAATAAACCTCTTTATTAATGCTGAACGTTCATTATTATTGTTATTGCTGTATCATCTCAATATGTGAACTTAAAGGTAAGCCCATGTGCAAATGGAATGCGTCCCAAATTGCAAACTATTCTTCAAATGTCAAACTATAAACTACTTTTGGCCAGACCATATCAAAAGTAGTGCACTATATATAGAATAGTGTTCCATTTGGGACACACACGATGTTCTGCCGGTAATGAAAAATCCATCTGCTTCGTTGTAGTCGTTACCATGGCGTTAGCTCTTGATTGGTGCTCTCTGGCAGATAATCATGGGTTCGGTATTCGCCGGAACAAATGATGAATTATGCTGTTAAGCCACTTCAGGATTGGACTTGGGATGGAGACTCGGGTGGATGGGAGGACATGGAGCAGTGGGTTATTTACTGACTCCTGACCTCTATCTACTGCCAAAGTGACCCTTCCCTTATGAGTGTGATTTCTATTACACATATCCTGACTTGAGGAATGTCCATTGCTAATGTGGTTATTGAAAAGTCTGTTGGTTAGTCGTTTTAACAATGTTAGATATTGAGAGGCTACTTTTCTTTAAAACATTCCCATGGTAGGCTACTGCCTATTAACTATTGCTTCCCAGAGTTGAAAGCAAAGCCTCTCTCTTTCTCTCTTCCTTGTCCTTTTGTAAACCGCTGAAACAAACATGTGGACTGAATGCTATCAACATCAGTGAGACATGAAACACAATGTCATGCTACGTCGCTATCTGGTCACGCTGATTTCCTTGGCCTTAGGTGTCTTTTTATCTAGACTGCACTAGTAGAAAGGCATGACCATAGCGTGATAGATTCTCTGTCTATGTGGAGGAGTGTTGTGTTGTTGTGCTGCTATTTGTCCTTGGGGGCTTGCTAGCTCGCTAGTTTTCTGTGCCAGTATGAATGGCTGAACAGGACCAGGTACATACAGTAGCCCAGTGTGTGGGCAGTAAGTAGGTTTAGTGTATTGTCCTGACTGTTCTCCATGCCTTGAGGAGGGCTACAAGTACACACAAATCTGTCTAGATCAACCTCTTTCAACCTACCAGTATGTTCATCCGTTGGGCTCCTCACCTCCACGTATTGAAATATTTATTTTTTCATACACATAAAATTGTATTTTTCCATGTTGCGAAAGGCCTTACTTCCAGCCAATCTAATGTGAATTGTCACGTTTAGACTAGACAATGCTGTGTTGTGCCATTAATGGCTTTAGTCTATCTGAGACATCTGGAGAGATCAGCATCAATGGAGATCTTGTGCCTACAATGACTGGACGACAACCAAATCGTCATTCACTGGAAACCATTGAATCATCTGTCTGCTAAAATGATACATGGGAACCTACCTTTAGCTTACCCTTGTCCAGTGCTGTAGCCATCTCCAGACAGTACACAACTCTTTCTCCACAGAATGTCCCAAATCGGACATTTCAAACATATATTCAACAAAAAATGATTTTGTTGGACTATTGCTTCACATCATCTGAGATTCCTATCACTTGATGAGGGTGCCTGACAGGAAATCCTCACCCCTACTGTGTTGTATTTAATGGACAGAGTGAACTGAACAACAGACTTGCTGTTATGTGGAATGTTGTTGTTCATTCCCTCCTTCCCACCCTCTGCTGTGTCTGCAGCTTTGAGTGTTCTGTTTTTGCATCCCAAATCCCTATGGGCCATGGTCAAAAGTAGTATACTACATAGGGAATAGGGTGCCATTTGGGACGCAGACTGTGTGTTCTGAGAGGCCTCTTTGAGGTCATCCCCTGGTCTGCTGTTTAAGGACTTTCAAGGATCTCTCCTCTGCTCCAGCTTTGATCACACACTTTGTCAGAGTCAAACCATCAGAGAAATATATATACATAAATATATAGATTTTTTAAATAATCTCGTTCTTTTTTTCCTTTTTTTTACTTTGTGCACCGGCATTACACAGGGCTCATATGAACTAGCTGTTTTAGAGTTCCAGCGAAGAGGGGAAGGTTAAAACTGATATTCAGTTGGTGGGCAACTAGCCAATCTAATTAGTTTACCATCCAGTGTGGCACACTGCCCAGACTACAAAATAAAATCCTGTCTCTGTGGCAAGGCACCATAAATGCCACCACTACAGCTGATAGCAACAATAATTATATTATAGAAGAATTCATCCATCAGACGCATGCCGTGTGTTTGCATAATGAAAACATATCCCACAAAAGATGTTTATAAAGGAACAAAACCAAGAACGTCTAAGGCTCTAAGCTCTCCTTTTGAAGACATCGGCCCTGGTGTGTCAGATGCCAAAGTAGAGGTCCTGGATGGAGGTAATTTCTGCATGGAATTAGCTGCTAGTGGTTTGACTGAGCAAACAAAGAGAGCCAACATTCATGTGTGTGCGGACTGTGGCAGTGTCCCAAATAGCACCCTGTTCCCTATATAGTGCACTACTATTGATCTGGGCCTATTACTCCAGTATTTTTCCTTCATAGCTTGTTCTCCATCTTCTTTTTAAATAGTGAGCCAATTTGTTTTCAGCACTTTTATTTCCATGACTGATCAAAACTTATTTTCTCATGGCTCTCTCTTGTCCCTCTGCAGCAGACATATGGTGAGCAATATGTTTGGAACATCGAATCGCAATAGAATTACAGTATCAAATCGCAATACATATAGAATCGTGAGAAACGTAAGAATCGCAATACATAAAAATGTATGGAGTATATATGGAGACTGTTTAGTGCCAAAAATAAGGGTTTATATACAAAAAAAAAAAAAAATGCTTCCTAATCTTTCTTATGTCTCTCAGATATAGGACAGACACTTCAGAACAAACTTCCTTTAGATTTGTATAGCTAAATAGCTTGGAATAGCTTGGAATCTACAAGTGCCTACAGTATGGGTTACGGTTAGTTAGACAGGACCATAGTCTTCATTTCCCAATTCCCCCTGTGGTTCCCAGCCCCTCATGAATAGGGCCTTGAGATGGGGTCAGTCCTGTTGCGACCATTTATACTAGCCATGCCCTCATGTGGGTGCTAACAAGCCAGCCAATGTCAGCCAATCCAGTAGGGGTTGGAAGCTGGATTGGTCACTTGCCTATCAATATAGCAGATGATTTCAATAAAGTTCTGCTTTCCCCAACTTTAGTACCACCATGTTCAGATCCCTCGCCCATGCCCGCATCGCTTAACGGTTTATAGCTTCTGAAGTTTCACCACGCGATGCCACGTCCTCGTGTTAACACACTGTAAGACTGCACTGTAAGATCTGAAATGGCACCCTAAAAAAAATGCAATAACTCAAACTAAATAAAACGTGAAATCTGTGCAAAATGTCCAAATGACATCAATTTCACCAGTTGTAAGGAAATAGAAATCTGTGCAAAATGTCCAAATGACATCAATTTCACCAGTTGTAAGGAAATAGAAATCTGTGCAAAATGTCCAAATGACATCAATTTCACCAGTTGTAAGGAAATAGAAATCTGTGCAAAATGTCCAAATGACATCAATTTCACCAGTTGTAAGGAAATAGAAATCTGTGCAAAATGTCCAAATGACATCAATTTCACCAGTTGTAAGGAAATAGAAATCTGTGCAAATGTCCAAATGAAATTTCTGTGCAAAATGTCCAAATGACATCAATTTCACCAAAATGTTGACATCAATTTCACCAGTTGAAAAATAGAAATCTGTGCAAAATGTCCAAATGACATCAATTTCACCAGTTGTAAGGAAATAGAAATCTGTGCAAAATGTCCAAATGACATCAATTTCACCAGTTGTAAGGAAATAGAAATCTGTGAAAATGACTCAACATGTTTCAGTTCGACTTCAAAGCATATTTTATGTGGTTGAAATACTATCAGCTTTTGTGATGCTGACATCATCTTAAGATACAGAAAGAAAGAAACCATATTTCTCCACTCCTGTTCCCATGTGGGGGAGGCAGGGTAGCCTAGTGGTTAGAGCATTGGACTAGCAACCGGAAGATTGCGAGTTCAAACCCCCGAGCTGACAAGGTACAAATCTGTCATTCTGCCCCTGAACAGGCAGTTAACCCACTGTTCCCAGGCCATCATTGAAAATAAGAATGTGTTCTTAAGTGAATTGCCAGGTTAAATTAAATGTCCACATTTTGCTTGGTGTATAATTTTACTGCAAGAAATGCTAAATATTAAGGCTAGGTGAAAGGTTATAGGCTAGGTGAGAGGTTATAGACCAAGTCAGTGTCCAGATTTCAGTTTCCATTTAACCAATCTAAACATTAGGCTACTGGTCCCTTGATGTGCCATAAGCCCATTTCTCTTTTTCAACTCTCCAATCGCAGCATTTGTCAGTGTAGATGAAGGGGGATTGGCTTTGTAGGCTGTTTAGTCAGGTTAAAGAAGGAGTTTTAAGCCTTGAGGGATATAAGCTCTGCCAGTTATTGAGACATGGACAAAGCATTATGCTCTTTCAATGGAAAAGACTGACCGGGTGAATGGTGTGCCATTCAGAAATCCACTTCAATCAGGTAGATGAATGTTAAAGGCCTTGAAATTGAGACAAAATATTTAAGTCATTTTGAACGAGGTATGGTAGTAGGTGCCAGGCACACTGGTTTATGTCAAGAACTGCAATGCTGCTGGGTTTTTCACACTCAATAGTTTTCCATGTGTATCAAGAATGGTCCACCACCCGAAGGACATCCAGCCAACTTGACACAACTGCGGGAAGCATTGGAGTCAACATGGGCCAGCATCCCTGTGGAACGCTTTCGACACCTTGCAGAGTACATGCCCCGACGAATTGAGGCTGTTCTGAGGGCGAAAGGCGGGAGTTCAACTCAATATTAGAAGAGTTTCCTTAATATTTTATGCACTCAGTGCTATTTGTGTACTCTGTAGGAGCTAGAGTGCCATTTTGGATGCAACCTGAGAGAGTGGAGAAGTTGGAGTCAGAGTAGGACAGACAGACAACAGAGTCTACTGTCTACTGCAGTAACACCAGTATTTGTATTTGCATTTTTGAAGGATCCCCATTAGTTCCTGCTAAGGCAGCAGCTACTCTCCCTGGGGTCCAGCAACATTAAGGCAGTTATATACAATAACAAATATTACATGACATTACATTTCATAACACTGCTTCACTACCGTACATCTTCAATACTAAATCCATGTGTGCGTGTGTGTAAAACGCATGTCTTAGTATGTGTATGTGAGTGTGGGTGTGGGTGTCTGTGCCAGTCATCCAGGGTGGAGTCGGAAAGTGTTGTGCAACTTGCTCATGTTATATAAACTGTGAGAAATGGTGTCGCTGCTTTTTCCTTCACAGTTTCTGTGCAAATGGATGGTAATTGGGTCCATTTTCCACACTGAGAAGGATAATGTTGTCCTCACCTCTCCCTCTGTCACTCTCTCTCTCTCTCTCCTTCTGACTGCATCTCTCTCTCTCTCCATCTCTCTCCCATTCCATCTCTCACCCTCCTTTCTTTCTCTCCTTCATTTCCCTCACGGAGTCATTAGGCGGTGTGTAGACACAATCTTTGAAGCAGGCAGGCAGGCACATTCAGAACCCAGCCCTCCACTTGTTACCTTGGTTACTGGCAGAGTCTGTCTTCCCCGGCGGCATTCCTCCCTGTGTTGTCACAGTGGGGACCGATCCAACTTAGGAAAATAAAACAACAATGCCACTTCATGCAATAAAAAGAGATGAGATGCTTTGAAATGGGATACACTGCTACAGTACTGTATAGTCCAGCTGGTTTTATTGAAATTCATGTCACTCTCCCCTCATACTAGGCATTATGTATGAAATGTCTCCATGCTCAGGGCCAGAAGAAAGCTTCCAGTTTTGCCTCAGAAAGCCTGTGCATTCTGAAGGAGGTAGTAGCATTGTACCATGTGTGATTATGGATGATTACTACCTAGCTGCTAGGTCCCATTGGGAAATCATGGTAGATCTGTGTTCTCACACTCATAATGCTAAGTGAATAGTAAATTCATACGGTAGGTGGTAACCAAGGTGGGTGGCATTAAGCTGTATTAGTCAATTATACTCCAGTGTTCTACACCTGAGGTGGGAGGTATCACAGGCTCTGAGTCTCCAATATCCCAGATGGATTCAAGTAAGGCTTCAAGACATGCATTTAATGAACTATACATGCACAGAAGAGAGTTCGATGAATGTGTAGCAGACTGTACATACAAAATACAGCACTGTATATAGTTATTGAGGAGACAAATTCCTAATTTATTTTCTGAAAAGACAGTGTATTTTATCAGAGAGCTCAGATATGGGAGAGTATTGTTGCCAGGTCTGGCTGGCCTGTCCATGGATACTCATGGTTTCAGACATAGAGACAGATGGAGGAGGCCCTATGGAAGAGGCTCTGGCCAGACCCTGCCACACAGAGCTCCTGCTGGCCGCAACACACACACACACACACACACACACACACACACACACACACACACACACACACACACACACACACACACACACACACACACACACACACACACACACACACACACACACACACACTCCACACTCCACACTCCACCTATTCCAGAGGTTAAGAGGATGAAAGGACCAAGTGGAGGGCATTGTGTGTGTGTTTGTGTGTGTGTGTGTGTGCCCGGCTGCAGCCAACAGAATCTCTGTGTTGTCAGGGTCTGGCCTGAGTCTCTTTCAGCTTCTTCCAGCTCTCCACCTCTCTACATGCACTGGATGTGAGAGGAATGAGGGTGGCTGGGACATTAGAATGAAGGGACACTTTGGGATTTTGGTAATGAAGCCCTTTATCCCAGGGTCAGATTAACTTGTAGATACCATTTATGTCGCTGTGTCCAGGATGAAGGAAGTTAGAGGCAGTTACGTGAGCTAATACTAACTAGTGTTTTAGCGCAATGACTGGAAGTCTATGGGTATCTGTTAGCATGCTGATTGAGAGCAGTAGTATTTGGCTGGCTCTGTGTCTCTCCGTGTCTTCCAGTGTCTGATCACACCATGAGGTAGTGCTCATTAGTTAGAGGGATCACATGTGCTCATAGCCACCCTGCTGCTGCCAGGCTATCCTCAAAGCCTTTCGCCTCGTGCTGCTTTTAATTGTAAAACACCTCTGCCTCCTACCCTCACCTTGTCACGTCTATGTGGTAATGTGGGGACTTTCATTGCTCTTTTAACGACAGGGTTGGAACCTTGGAAGAGCAGCAGAAGAGGGCATTAGGCTGCAAAGCCTAAACTTAGGCATTGACTGGGTGACTACTGTATAGCACCATAAAACAGACTACTCCCTAAATCCCTGAGCTGACAAGGTAAAAATCTGTCGGTCTGCCCCTGAACAAGGCAATTAACCCACTGTTCCAAGGCCATCACTAAAAATAAGATTTTGTTCCTAACTGATTTGCCAAGTTAAATAAAGGTAAAATAATATAAATAAATACAAATGTACAGCTTACAATTAAAAGCTAAACATGTGTATGTGACCAATACATTTGATTTGAAAATGTGATTTGAATTTGAGTTGATTGGAGGAAGGTTGTTTTTCAATTCCCTGCCCAGGATGTCTGTGTGTAAGGGCACAGCGGGGCACTGACATCAGAGAGACTGTACAGAGCGGCAGAGGGATCTGTAAGGCGTGCCATGCTTAAGGTCATGTTTGATGAGTCTCTGCGCTCTGCTTTTTCTCCCCGGGACTAAATCGCTCCTCTTTTCCCCTCCGATAGGCTAGTAACTGTTAGGGTTCAAAAGAGCATATTTGGCTGCATTCGCATAAACACTGGCCCTAATAGCACCAGCTCTGACTGAATGAGGCATTAGCTATCAGCTAGTGCCATCTGGAAATGTAGGCATATGTGGTTTAGGCTCATTGTACTACATCTACGCTGTAGGAAGAGAGATGGCGCTTTTTTTCAATTATATCCTTTATCCTCTGTGATTTTCAGCCTGGAAGTACAGAATTGTGACCGCCATAGATTGAGTTAACTTCTATCATCTCCCTCATTCAGAGCTTTATGTGGAGGAGAGAGAGCAAGAGTGAGAGAGTGAGCGAGAGAGAGAGAGTTAGGGGGGTGTCCCATCTTGCCATAGATAGATAGATAGAGATGTAGATGTTCTCCTTCAGAACTGGGCCGGCATCCAGCCCTCCCTCTCTCCGCCCTCAAGCTCTTGCTCACTCTCTCGCTCTCTGACTATCTCACTCTCGCTCTCCCTTTCTCTCTCTGACAAGCTCTCTTTCCCTGTGAAGGCCCTTTTAGAGGACACATCCAGTATGACTCCATGGCAGTATTGATCACTGAAGGATGATCTTCTGACATGTGTCAGGGCCAGAGCTGCTTGCTAGTGGCTAACCTAGCCTAGCAGCAGCTAGCACTTGTATCTGGTCTGGAGACAGTGGTAAGAGATTGGCCTGCTAGCCTAGCGCTTGTGCTCGCATCTGGTTTAGAAACAGTGGAAGGAGATTATCCTTTTAGCCTAGTGCTAGTGCTCGTATCTGCTTTAGAGACAGTGGCAAGAGATGGGCCTGCTAACCTAGCCTAGTGCTAGTGCTCATATCTGGTTTAGAGACAGCGGGAAGAGATGGGCCTGCTATCTGGTTGAGAAACAGCGTCGACAGATGGGCCTGCTAGCCTAGCGCTAGTGTTCATATATGGTTTGAAGTGGGGAGAGATGGGCCTGATAGCCTAGCTTAGTGCCAGTGATCGTATCTGGTTTAAAGACAGTGGCAAGAGATGGGCCTGCTAGTCTAGTCTCGCGATATTGCTCGTATCTGGTTGGAAAACAGCGTTGACAGATGGGCCTGCATGCCTAGCGCTAGTGTTCATATCTGGTTTGAAGTGGGGAGAGATGGGTCTGATAGCCTAGCCTAGCGCTAGAGCTCGTGTCTGGTCTGTTGAAAGACAGGGAAGAAATATGGATCAGGAATAAAACATGTTGGTAAATTTGTTTTCGCACTGATTTATTTAATTTTCTCTGGCAGAGGCACGATAATAATTTTAAAGACAAGCCATTTTAGTGAGTCATGCTGTAACATCTGCTCTGAGAGCAGTGAGCTCTAATTCTTTCACGGCTAGTTTGTAGCATGACGGCTACTACCATATCCATAATGCTCTGGGAAAGATATCCGGTTTTATCTTAGTAAAGATTGAGCTAACATAATGGTGTCCGTTTCCTTAGCATGAAGCTTTGTTGTAACACTTAGTATTATTAGTATTATTAGTATTATTACATTATTAATCTATCATAATCAATCAATCAATCAATCAATCGGGGTGGATATGATTAAAAAAACGTATCTGTGGAGATGGCAGTGTTACAGTGATGTGACAGTGGTGTTCCTTGACGTCTGACCATTCAGAAAATCTAAAAATCTTATGCTAGTCGTCCCGCCAGCGGGACACCTGTTGACAACTTCCGGTGAAATTGGAGGGTGCGCAATTCAAATAAATAATCATACAAATTATGGATATTAAACATCTCAGTACATACAAGTGTCTTATACCGGTTAAAAGCTTAAATTCTTATTAATCTAACTGTATTGTCCGATTTACAATAGGCTTTACAGCTAAAGCATGCCATGCGATTGTTTGAGGATGGCGCCCCACTCAAAATATTTTTCAACCATCACAGGCTTCATAAAATCACAAATAGCGATTTAATATTCACTTACTTTTTGAAAATCTTCCTCTGATTTGCAATCCTAAGGGTCCCAGCTACAACATGCATGGTCGTTTTGTTAGATAAAATCCTTCTTTATATCCCAAAAAGTCTGTTTAGTTGGCGTCATCGATTTGAGTAATCCACTCGTTCAACATGCAAAGGAATGCAAAAAGCTACCACTAAACTTGGTAAAAACAAGTTCAAATACATTTCTAATTAATCCTCAGGTTCCCTAAAATGTAATTAAACTATAATATTTCATACGGAAAGAAGTATGTTCAAAAGTAAATCA
>NC_056459.1:19956857-19981857 GCF_018296145.1 Oncorhynchus tshawytscha
TCACCACCTGTTCAAAAGAAAAGTCCTCTTCTTTGCACACGCACAGACTGATTTCCAACTCTGACTCCCAGTACCAAAACTCAAAATTCTTACTCGTTTGGGAAGAAACAAGCCTGAAACCTTGAACAAAAACTGTTAACGTCTAGTGGAAGCCTTAGGAATTGCATTATGGGAGCTGGAATTGCATAGGAACCATAGCTTTCCATTGAAAATGCATGGGCTCTTAAAAAAAACAATTATGGTTGGTTTTTCTTAGACATACTTCAAAGTGTTTTCTATCCAATGGTGCCAATTATATGCATACCCTGGCTTCTGGGCCTGAGTAACAGGCAGTTTACTTTGGGCACATCAGTCAGACAAGAAGTGGAGAAAAATAGACCCTAGCCTGAAGAACTCCCCAAAGGTCGATGTCCGCGCTCCCGTGGAAATCGAATTAGCATAATAAAACAATCCCCTTCAGAATCCGTCAGCTTAAGATAGAGATATCTGTTTTTTTTGCATTGGATGCGTCTCAATCCAACACATCTGCCTGTGTAGAACATCCACATTTGCCGTGAAAGGTCACCGACCTAGATCGTGTTTGTCAGACCATGAGACACCATGAGACATCCTGAAAATCAGGCTTCTCACAGAATTGCATGTAGCATCCGAACGGTTTGGATACACACTATTATGACACTAATGTGACCCCTCTGTGCAAAGGTGAGGCTCTCACGAACAAACACAGTACATGTCGTTTTTGCTCTAGGACGCCCACAGGACTAGACAAAGACTCGTCTGAAGGTCCTCCTGTACCAGTTTAAAAAATGAATGGAATTATATATAGAGACATAGTGCCAAAATTAAGGGGTTAAATACATTATATATATATATATATATATAAACACACTACCGTTCAAAGTTTGGGGTCACTTAGAAATGTCCTTGTTTTTGAAAGTAAAGCAAATTTTTTGTCCATTAAAATAACATAAAATTGATTAGAAATACAGTGTAGACATTGTTAACGTTATAAATGACTATTGTAGCTGGAAACTCCTGTGTTCAAATGGCATGTTGTGTTAGCTAATCCAAGTTTATCATTTTAAAAGGCTAATTGATCATTAGAAACTCCTTTTGCAATTATGTTAGTACAGCTGAAAACTGTTGTCCTGCTTAAAGAAGCAATAAAACTGTCCTTCTTTAGACTAGTTAAGTATCTGGAGCGTCAGCATTTGTGGGTTAAATTACAGGCTCAAAATGGCCAGAAACAAAGACCTTTCTTCTGAAACTCGTCAGTCTATTCTTGTTCTGAGAATGAAGGCTATTCCATGTGAGAAATTGCCAAGAAACTGAGGATCTGGTACATCACTGTGTACTACTCCCTTCACAGAACAGCGCGTACTGGCCCTAACCAGAATAGAAAGAGGAGTGGGAGGCCCCGGTGCAGTAGAACAGGGCTTAGACTCTCATGGGTTAAACAATAGATTATGTAACTCAGCAGCCCTCAGACTGTAACGATTTTTCAACCCAGAATAACATTTTAAGAATGACTTTTTTTCCCTGAAGTGAATTCTAATCAGTATATTCATAGCCCAGGTCACTCAGAGTTATTGTTTTTCATTTGGAAATTAACCAGACATTGAACATGGTACGAATGGTAGGAATACAAAACCATATATATAGATTATATATATAGATTATTTACTAGTGCTTGAATCGGCTGGCTCACAGCTTGAAAAGGAGCAAATTACAGGGTGGAATGTACAGACAGACAGATATCGCCATTGACATGATGGTGCGAAGGAGGTGACTATGCTTGGGCGATATACCGTTTATACCGTATTCCGGGGTATTTCTAAATATCAATGGTTTCTTTCTCGGTTGCTCTCTCTGTCTCTCTCTAGCGTGGGCGTACTTGGAAGAAGGAGGCACTGGGCGGGTCAGGAGTTGACAAGGAAACACTTATCTCCCTCACTAGCTTTAAGCACCAACTGTCAGAGCAGCTCACAGATTACTGCACCTGTACATGCACCTGTACATAGCCCACCTATAATTTAGCCCAAACAACTACCTCTTTCCCAACTGTATTTAATTTTTATTTTATTTTTTATTTTGCTCCTTTGCACCCCATTATTTTTATTTCTACTTTGCACATTCTTCCATTGCAAAACTACCATTCCAGTGTTTTACTTGCTATATTGTATTTACTTTGCCACCACGGCCTTTTTTGCCTTTACCTCCCTTCTCACCTCATTTGCTCACATTGTATATAGACTTGTTTATACTGTATTGTTGACTGTATGTTTGTTTTACTCCATGTGTAACTCTGTGTCGTTGTATCTGTCGAACTGCTTTGCTTTATCTTGGCCAGGTCGCAATTGTAAATGAGAACTTGTTCTCAACTTGCCTACCTGGTTAAATAAAGGTGTTCTCAACTAGCCTACCTGGTTAAATAAAGGTGTTCTCAACTAGCCTACCTGGTTAAATAAAGGTGTTCTCAACTTGCCTACCTGGTTAAATAAAGGTGTTCTCAACTAGCCTACCTGGTTAAATAAAGGTGTTCTCAACTAGCCTACCTGGTTAAATAAAGGTGTTCTCAACTTGCCTACCTGGTTAAATAAAGGTGTTCTCAACTAGCCTACCTGGTTAAATAATGGTGTTCTCAACTAGCCTACCTGGTTAAATAAAGGTGTTCTCAACTAGCCTACCTGGTTAAATAAAGGTGAAATAAATCAAATAAAAAAGAGGCTGGGCTGTGCAGTGTTGTGTCAGCAGGGGTGCTTTCCTCCTTTCCTTTCCCTTCTCCTCCAACCACAACTTCCTCCCCCCACCACCTCATCCGTGTCCTCCACCTCCTTGCGAGAGCGAGGGAGATGCTTTGTGGTGAAGATAACAGAACAGACAAGGAAAGCGGGGGAGGAAAGGGTAACAAAATAAGGGTGAGGAGGGTCAAGAGGTTGACAGACACGTCCAAAGGAAAGTCATATTGTGTTAAAGCGAAGGTCTGCTCGGCTAGCTGCCTGATGGGTGAGAGGGAGAGGTTACATGATGAGAGAGAGAGAGAGAGAGAGAGAGAGCATGAGAGAGAAAGGGGGAAAGACAAATGGAGAGAGAGAGAGAGAGAGAGAGAGGAAGAGAGGAGGAGTGTTGTCATGGAGAACAGTGCTATCACTGAGTGGGAGAGGGTTTAATCTGGTTCCCTTCCCTTGTTCTCAATGTGGCTTAAAATATGACTTTTAACAGG
This sequence comes from Oncorhynchus tshawytscha, assembly GCF_018296145.1. Classification (NCBI taxonomy): domain Eukaryota; kingdom Metazoa; phylum Chordata; class Actinopteri; order Salmoniformes; family Salmonidae; genus Oncorhynchus; species Oncorhynchus tshawytscha. The sequence goes on from NC_056459.1 coordinate 19,960,081, forward strand.
ACTTAAAATATTGTGTGAGGAGACTCCCTTTTACCTTCACTATGGTAACAATTAGTTGTAAAGGTGTTGGAAGGATTGACAAGTGACACATAGGTAATGCATAGGAGGATGAGGAGGAAAATGGTGTTGTAATGATGAGGATGATTAAGATTATTTTGATGGAGATAACTGTAATAAGGATGAGGAGGATGAGGAAGAGGAGGAGGGTGATTATCAGAATGCTCTCCCTTAGCCGTAACCACAAGGATCACAACCATCGACCATTAATGACCAAGGATATTAGCTGTAATCCTCCTCATCCGCCCTCAGCTCCATGTAACCCTCCCTCCCACGCTGTGACTGAGTTGAAGACTTCCTTCCCCGGTGTGACAGAGTTGATCAGGGTAGACTGAGAGAGTGTTAGGAAGGATATGAGAGTGCAAGAGAAGCCAGTCAGCCAGAAGCTGGAGGGGCTCAGCAGGGTTATTAGTGGGGCTGAAGAGGGCATGGTATCGATCACCAGCACCAGCACCAGCTGATGTGCAACCAGTACCTCTTTAATGAATCCCCAACAGAGCATGACACAGGCAGTACTAATGGGGAGGGAAGAAAATGCATTTCCGCTGAGGGGATATGATGGACACACACACACACACACAATAGCATCTGGTTTATCCTGAGAGAGACAATGTCATTGAGGAAAAACAAACAACAGCTTGTTGAGAATTGTTATTTGCCTTACATTCCTGGTGTATATGGTATGTATTCCCAGGTGTGGTGGGTTGGTTAGCTAAATGGTATGTATACACGTGTGGTGGGTTGGTTAGCTAAACGGTATGTATACCCAAGTGTGGTGGGTGGGTTGGTTGTGTAAATGGTATGCATACACGTGTGGTGGGTTGGTTAGCTAAACGGTATGTATACCCAAGTGTGGTGGGTGGGTTGGTTGTGTAAATGGTATGTATACACGTGTGGTGGGTTGGTTAGCTAAACGGTATGTATACCCAAGTGTGGTGGGTTGGTTGTGGAAATGGTATGTATTCCCGTGTGGTGGGTTGGTTAGCTAAATGGTATGTATACTTAGGTGTGGTGGATTAGTTGTGTAAACGTTATGCATACCCATGTGTGGTGGGTTGGTTAGCTAAATGGTATGTATACTCAGGTGTGGTGGGTTGGTTGTGTAAATGGTATGTATACCCAGGTGTGGTGGGTTGGTTAGCTAAATGGTATGTATACCCATGTGGTGGGTTGGTTAGCTAAATGGTATGTTTACCCAGGTGTGGTGGGTTGGTTGTGTAAATGGTATGTATACCCGTGTGGTGGGTTGGTTAGCTAAATGGTATGTTTACCCAGGTGTGGTGGGTTGGTTAATTAAATGATATGTTTACCCAGGTGTGGTTGGTTGGTTAGCTAAATGGTATGTATACCCAGGTGAGGTGGGTAAGTTGCATACTCATCACCAGCCTCTCCATCCTATGTTTGTTGATCTGGTCCCGGTAGACAGGATGTGGTCCCCTGTGACAGTAATCACATTTATGCTGCTGCTATAATCCATCGCCTCCGACTGCATATAGGCGTGTGTGTGTGTGTGTGTGTGTGTGTGTGTGTGTGTGTGTGTGTGTGTGTGTGTGTGTGTGTGTGTGTATGTAGGCCTGGTGGAATCCTCCAGCCATCTTGATAGTTGTGCACACCTCCTCTCCTCTCCTCGCCGTCCATTCTCTGCTCATGTAAACAAAATGCTCTCATGGGTCCTCCACTCCTGCCTTCCTGCTCTCTGTCTCAATCTTTCCATCTTTCTGTCTATCTCTCTCTCTAGTTTCACTCCAGGCCTGCTTTCATAACCTTTCCTGACCGTGTGTGTGTGTGTGTGTGTGTGTGTGTGCGCTGAGAGAGATGTGTTTTGCAAAGGGCAGATCAAGCTGATTTATTTATGACAAGGGGTATATCCCTTCACATTGATAAAATAAAATAAAAATAAATAAAAAGTTGATAAAAGGAAATGGAAAAGCATTTTGTAGATTTCTGCATTTGTGGTGAGGGAGGACCTATTTTTGACACAGACCTCAAACAGATACAGTAACACTGGCCCACGATGATGCTATAAAAGGAAGTGCTGCCCTCGACCCGAGTCAGCCAATGGAATGAGTTTATATGAATTATGAAATATAACATGAATTTTACAGTCAAGGCATTTTATAATTGTATCTAGGTCAGTCTCAGTTTGGGAATTTGAAAGCACAGCCATGCCCAAAAATACAGGTAGTCATACCAGTGCATTTCCTACATGGTGGGAGTTGACATGCAGGCTTAATGTCGAGTCCTCCTTGCTGAGGAAAAATAGTGGCTACTTCACGTTTACCACTATAGAGCTGATCCAGCCCTACATACACTACAAACCACTGGGCCACTGCACTCTCCACATTCCCAAACCATGTATACAGTGGCTTGCGGAAGTATTCACCCCACAACATTTACACAACATGCCTACCACTTTGAAGATACACATTTTTTTTTGTGAAACAAACAAGAAATAAGATTAAAAAAACGGAAAACTTGAGCGTGCATAACTATTCACACCCCCAAGTCAATACTTTGTAGAGCCACCTTTTGCTGCAATTACAGCTGCAAGTCTCTAGGGGTATGTCTCTATAAGCTTTACACATCTAGCCAATTCTTCAATGCAAAACTGCTCCAGCTCCTTCAAGTTGGATGGGTTCAGTTGGTGTACCACAATCTTTAAGTCATACCACAGATTCCCAATTGGATTGAGGTCTGGGCTTTGACTAGGCCATTCAAAGACATTTAAATGTTTCCCCTTAAACCACTCAAGAGTTGCTTTAGCAGTATGATTAGGGTCATTGTCCTGCTGGAAGGTGATCCTCCGTCCCAGTCTCAAATCTCTGGAAGACTGAAACAGGTTTCCCTCAAGAATTTTCCTATATTTAGCGCCATCCATCATACCTTCAATTCTGACCAGTTTCCCAGTCCCTGCCGGTGAAGAACATCCCCACAGCATGATGCTGCCATCACCATGCTTCACTGTGGGGATGGTATTCTCGGGGTAATGAGAGGGGTTGGGTTTACGCCAGACATAGCGTTTTCCTTGATGGCCAAAAAGCTTTTTGTCTCATCTGACCAGAGTATCTTCCATATGTGTGGAGAGTCTCCCACATGCCTTTTGGCGAACCCCAAACGTGTTTGCTAATTTTTTTCTTCAAGCAATGGCTTTTTTCTGGCCACTCTTCCGTAAAGCCCAGCTCTGTGGAGTGTACAGCATAAAGTGGTCCTATGGACAGATACTCCAATTTCCGCTGTGGAGCTCCTTAAGGGTTATCTTTGGTCTCTTTGTTGACTCTCTGATTAATGCCCTCCTTGCCTGGTCTGTGAGATATGGTGGGTGGCCCTCTCTTGGCAGGTTTGTTGTGGTGCCATATTTTTCAATTTTTAATAATGGATTTAATTGTGCTCCGTGGGATGTTCAAAGTTTCTGATATTTTTTTGTAACCCAACCCTGATCTATGCTTCTCCACAACTTTGTCCCTGACCTGTGGTGGAGAAGTACCATACTTGGTGGTGCCCCTTGTTAAGTGGTGTTGCAGGCGCTGGGGCCTTTCAGAACAGGTGTATATATACTGAGATCATGTGACATATCATGTGACACTTAGATAGCACACAGGTGGACTTTATTTAACTAATTATGTTACTTCTGAAGGTAATTGGTTGCACCAGAGATCTTTTTTAGGGGCTTCATTGCAAATGGGGTGAATACATATGCACAAACCACTTTGACATTTTTATGTTTTAGAATGTTTTGAAATAAGTATTTTTTTTCATTACAATTCACAAATTTGCACTATTTTGTGTATATCCATTACATGAAATCTAAATCAAATTAAAATAAAAATCTATTTCAATTACAGGTTGTAATGCAACAAAATAGGAAAATCGCCAAGGAGGATGAATACTTTTGCAAAGGAAATGTATTAGCTGTACAAGGGTATTTGGCAGCAGTCCCTAAGGCTTAGCTTCCCCACATCCAACATCCAGGTATACAGAAACAAGCCCCAAGGCTCAGCTTCCACACGACCCACATCCAACATCCAGGTATACACAAATAGTTCCCCAAGGCTCAGCTTCCACACATTCCACATCCAATATCCAGGTATACTTACACAAACAGTCCCCAAGGCTCAGCTTCCCCACATCCAAACATCCAGGTATACACAATAGTCCCCAAGGCTCAGCTTCCACATATCCCACATCCAACATCCAGGTATACACAAATAGTCCCCAAGGCTCAGCTTCCCCACATCCAACATCCAGGAATACACAAACAGTCCCCAAGGCAAGGCTTCCCCACATCCAACATCCAGGTATACACACACAGTCCCCAAGTCTCAGCTTTCCCACATCCAACATCCAGGTATACACAAACAGTCCCCAAGGCTCAGCTTCCCCACATCCAACATCCAGGTATACACACACAGTCCCCAAAGCTCATTTTCCCCACATCCAACATCCAGGTTTACACAAACAAAATCAGAAATGCTCTCTATTGATTTCTTTAATGAAAAGCTCCCAAGAATACAAGGTCTGTTTGGTTTGAATAATATATGGTGATATAAAAACTGGTATTTCTCATCTACCCAAATCACTAGTCCCAATTTCAGTTGGTAATGAATGCTCTCTCTCTCTGCATTCCAAATGGTAGCCTATTCCCTACATAGTACACTACTTTTGACCAGAACCCTACGGGCCCTGGTGAAAAGTAGTGTACTATATATGGGAAAAGGGTGAAATTTGTACACAGCCTCTAACATTGCATTACCACCACGCCACTAAATAGAGAACAACCCTTCTCTCCTGCTGTATTATCAGCTGTTGGCACAATACACTGGAGCCAATTGTGAGGTCTCTCTTAACATCGCAGGCTATGGATGGATTCCATTTCTCCTTATGTTAAATCTCTCAGGCTATGGATAAATTCCATTTCTCCTTATGTTAAATCTCTCAGGCTATGGATAAATTCCATTTCTCCTTATGTTAAATCTCTCAGGCTATGGATAAATTCCATTTCTCCTTATGTTAAATCTCTCAGGCTATGGATGGATTCCATTTCTCCTTATGTTAAATCTCTCAGGCTATGGATAAATTCCATTTCTCCTTATGTTAAATCTCTCAGGCTATGGATAAATTCCATTTCTCCTTATGTTAAATCTCTCAGGCTATGGATAAATTCCATTTCTCCTTATGTTAAATCTCTCAGGCTATGGATGGATTCCATTTCTCCTTATGTTAAATCTCTCAGGCTATGGATAAATTCCATTTCTCCTTATGTTAAATCTCTCAGGCTATGGATGGATTCCATTTCTCCTTTGGGCTCAATCTTTCAAACTATGGATGGATTCGGTTTCTCCTTTGGGTTCAATCTCTCAGGCTACAGATGGATTCCGTTTCTCCATTGGGCTCAATCTCTCTGGCTATGGATGGACTCTGTTCACTCATTACCCTCGCTTAATTTGGCCCAAATTAAATCCTACCTCATGCCAGGAATATTTCACGTGTTCACTAGCTAGCTAGTAGCTACAATTTATCTGGTGCTTATTTGTTTCCTTGGTCCTGGTGTTTGTACCAAATGGCACCCTATTCCCAATGTAGCACACGACTTTAGACCAGAGCCCTTTGGGCACTATAAAGGGAATAGCGTGCCATTTGGGACGCAAACCTAGTGTTTAGAAGATGAGCAAGAGGGAAGGATTGAGGAACACGTTTTAGTGTCGATATAATAGACAGTTTACGGTTTAACAGTGAACACACATTGCGTTGGAGGGCAGCAGGTAGCCTATTACAGTAAATATACAGAGGAGAGATCGAGACATGGAGGAGATCGAGCCCCAGTACTAATAGTCTAGATAGACAGGCCCAGTAGTACTAACAGTCTAGATAGACAGGCCCAGTAGTACTAACAGTCTAGATAGACAGGCCCAGTAGTACTAACTGTCTAGATAGACAGGCCCAGTAGTACTAACTGTCTAGATAGACAGGCCCAGTAGTACTAACTGTCTAGATAGACAGGTCCAGTAGTACTAACAGTCTAGATAGACAGGCCCAGTGGTAGTAACAGTCTAGATAGACAGGCCCAGTAGTACTAACTGTCTAGATAGACAGGCCCAGTAGTACTAACTGTCTAGATAGACAGGCCCAGTAGTACTAACTGTCTAGATAGACAGGTCCAGTAGTACTAACAGTCAAGACAGACAGTCCCAGTGGTAGTAACAGTCTAGATAGACAGGCTCAGTAGTACTAACAGTCTAGATAGACAGGCCCAGTAGTACTAACAGTCTAGATAGACAGGCCCAGTAGTACTAACTGTCTAGATAGACAGGCTCAGTAGTACTAACAGTCTAGATAGACAGGCTCAGTAGTACTAACAGTCTAGATAGACAGGCCCAGTAGTACTAACAGTCTAGATAGACAGGCCCAGTAGTACTAACAGTCTAGATAGACAGGCCCAGTAGTACTAACAGTCTAGATAGACAGGCCCAGTAGTACTAACTGTCTAGATAGACAGGCCCAGTAGTACTAACAGTCTAGATAGACAGGCCCAGTAGTACTAACAGTCTAGATAGACAGGCCCAGTAGTACTAACTGTCTAGATAGACAGGCCCAGTAGTACTAACAGTCTAGATAGACAGGCCCAGTAGTACTAACAGTCTAGATAGACAGGTCCAGTAGTACTAACTGTCTAGATAGACAGGCCCAGTAGTACTAACAGTCTAGATAGACAGGCCCAGTAGTACTAACTGTCTAGATAGACAGGCCCAGTAGTACTAACTGTCTAGATAGACAGGCCCAGTAGTACTAACAGTCTAGATAGACAGGCCCAGTAGTACTAACAGTCTAGATAGACAGGCCCAGTAGTACTAACAGTCTAGATAGACAGGTCCAGTAGTACTAACAGTCTAGATAGACAGGCCCAGTGGTAGTAACAGTCTAGATAGACAGGCCCAGTAGTACTAACAGTCTAGATAGACAGGCCCAGTAGTACTAACTGTCTAGATAAACAGGTCCAGTAGTACTAACAGTCAAGACAGACAGTCCCAGTGGTAGTAACAGTCTAGATAGACAGGCTCAGTAGTAGTAACAGTCTAGACAGGGCCCTTGGAGATCCTGTCAAACGTAGTGCACTGTGTATGCGATAGGGAGCAATTTGAGACGGAGCCTGGATGTGTTCCTTTGAAAAATGTGATTCTATCTTTTGATTAAGACCGGGATGAAAGACCAATATGTTTTTTTTTGCAATAAATATCAAAATAATGTACTTATCCCTTTAATTGAAATGTTACATGACTGTGTTTGTCTGCTGTCATACGCACTTGTCAATGAGGATTTTCCCTCCCGTCAAATTGATGTAAGTGGCCATACCCAGAAGAGCTAGCGGTTTTTACTCTACTATATCAGGAAAATGCCTAGAGTTAGATTTGTGTTGTGGAGGGACACTCCAGTGCGAAAAGCTGAAAATCAATTTGAAACAATGTCACTCATCTTCCATTCTAAGTGCATCTGGGGTGTGAGTGTGTCTCCCCCCCCCAAAAAAAATGTTTTGGGTAAAAAGCCAAACGTGAAGGTGTGTTTTCAGTGAAGCTTGTCTAATGACTGTCATTTTGCTGTCATCCCAACAATGTTTGATTTATTTAACTTTAGAGGGAGTGAATTTGTATTCTGTTTTGATGGCACTGTCTGTGTGCCAGGCATCCTCAGCTCAGAAACCTTGGCATCATTGAGAAATATGCCGTCCTCCTTCTTGAAGGCTGACCCAAGGTGTGGCCACGGGCCCAGTCTTTAGTTGTGATGATAAGGTGGCAGACACAAGTATTGGGGTGGAAAATTGAGGGATCAAATCAAATCAAATCAAATTTTATTTGTCACATACACATGGTTAGCAGATGTTAATGCGAGTGTAGCGAAATGCTTGTGCTTCTAGTTCCGACAATGCAGTAATAACGAGCAAGTAATCTAACTAACAATTCCACAAAAAAACTACTGTCTTATACACAGTGTAAGGGGATAAAGAATATGTACATAAGGATATATGAATGAGTGATGGTACAGAGCAGCATAGGCAAGATACAGTAGATGATATCGAGTACAGTATATACATATGAGATAAGTATGTAAACCAAGTGGCATAGTTAAAGTGGTTAGTGATACATGTATTACATAAGGATGCAGTCGATGATATAGAGTACAGTATCAACGTATGCATATGAGATGAACAATGTAGGGTAAGTAACATTATATAAGGTAGCATTGTTTAAAGTGGCTAGTGATATATTTACATCATTTCCCATCAATTCCCATGATTAAAGTGGCTGGAGTAGAGTCAGTGTCATTGACAGTGTGTTGGCAGTAGCCACTCAATGTTAGTGGTGGCTGTTTAACAGTCTGATGGCCTTGAGATAGAAGCTGTTTTTCAGTCTCTCGGTCCCAGCTTTGATGCACCTGTACTGACCTCGCCTTCTGGATGACAGCGGGGTGAACAGGCAGTGGCTCGGGTGGTTGATGTCCTTGATGATCTTTATGGCCTTCCTGTAGCATCGGGTGGTGTAGGTGTCCTGGAGGGCAGGTAGTTTGCCCCCGGTGATGCGTTGTGCAGACCTCACTACCCTCTGGAGAGCCTTACGGTTGAGGGCGGTGCAGTTGCCATACCAGGCGGAGATACAGCCTGCCAGGATGCTCTCGATTGTGCATCTGTAGAACTTTGTGAGTGCTTTTGGTGACAAGCCGAATTTCTTCAGCCTCCTGAGGTTGAAGAGGCGCTGCTGCGCCTTCCTCACGATGCTGTCTGTGTGAGTGGACCAATTCAGTTTGTCTGTGATGTGTATGCCGAGGAACTTAAAACTTGCTACCCTCTCCACTACTGTTCCATCGATGTGGATGGGGGTGTTCCCTCTGCTGTTTCCTGAAGTCCACAATCATCTCCTTAGTTTTGTTGACGTTGAGTGTGAGGTTATTTTCCTGACACCACACTCCGAGGGCCCTCACCTCCTCCCTGTAGGCCGTCTCATCGTTGTTGGTAATCAAGCCTACCACTGTTGTGTCGTCCGCAAACTTGATGATTGAGTTGGAGGCGTGCATGGCCACGCAGTCGTGGGTGAACAGGGAGTACAGGAGAGGGCTCAGAACGCACCCTTGTGGGGCCCCAGTGTTGAGGATCAGCGGGGAGGAGATGTTGTTGCCTACCCTCACCACCTGGGGGTGGCCCGTCAGGAAGTCCAGTACCCAGTTGCACAGGGCGGGGTCGAGACCCAGGGTCTCGAGCTTGATGACGAGCTTGGAGGGTACTATGGTGTTGAATGCCGAGCTGTAGTCGATGAACAGCATTCTCACATAGGTATTCCTCTTGTCCAGATGGGTTAGGGCAGTGTGCAGTGTGGTTGAGATTGCATCGTCTGTGGACCTATTTGGGCGGTAAGCAAATTGGAGTGGGTCAAGGGTGTCAGGTAGGGTGGAGGTGATATGGTCCTTGACTAGTCTCTCAAAGCACTTCATGATGACGGATGTGAGTGCTACGGGCGGTAGTCGTTTAGCTCAGTTACCTTAGCTTTCTTGGGAACAGGAACAATGGTGGCCCTCTTGAAGCATGTGGGAACAGCAGACTGGTATAGGGATTGATTGAATATGTCCGTAAACACACCGGCCAGCTGGTCTGCGCATGCTCTGAGGGCGCGGCTGGGGATGCCGTCTGGGCCTGCAGCCTTGCGAGGGTTAACACGTTTAAATGTCTTACTCACTTCAGCTGCAGTGAAGGAGAGACCGCATGTTTCCGTTGCAGGCCGTGTCAGTGGCACTGTATTGTCCTCAAAGCGGGCAAAAAGTTATTTAGTCTGCCTGGGAGCAAGACATCCTGGTCCGTGACTGGGCTGGGTTTCTTCCTGTAGTCCGTGATTGACTGTAGACCCTGCCACATACCTCTTGTGTCTGAGCCGTTGAATTGAGATTCTACTTTGTCTCTATACTGACGCTTAGCTTGTTTGATTGCCTTGCAGAGGAATAGCTACACTGTTTGTATTCGGTCATGTTTCCGGTCACCTTGCCCTGATTAAAAGCAGTGGTTCGCGCTTTCAGTTTCACGCGAATGCTGCCATCAATCCACGGTTTCTGGTTTGGGAATGTTTTAATCGTTGCTATGGGAACGACATCTTCAACGCACGTTCTAATGAACTCGCACACCGAATCAGCGTATTCGTCAATGTTGTTGTCTGACGCAATACGAAACATCTCCCAGTCCACGTGATGGAAGCAGTCTTGGAGTGTGGAGTCAGCTTGGTCAGACCAGCGTTGGACAGACCTCAGCGTGGGAGCTTCTTGTTTTAGTTTCTGTCTGTAGGCAGGGATCAACAAAATGGAGTCGTGGTCAGCTTTTCCGAAAGGGGGCGGGGCAGGGCCTTATATGCGTCGCGGAAGTTAGAGTAACAATGATCCAGGGTCTTTCCACCCCTGGTTGCGCAATCGATATGCTGATAAAATTTAGGGAGTCTTGTTTTCAGATTAGCGTTGTTAAAATCCCCAGCTACAATGAATGCAGCCTCCGGATAAATCGTTTCCAGTTTGCAGAGAGTTAAATAAAGTTCGTTCAGAGCCATCGATGTGTCTGCTTGGGGGGATATATACGGCTGTGATTATAATCGAAGAGAATTCTCTTGGTAGATAATGCGGTCTACATTTGATTGTGAGGAATTCTAAATCAGGTGAACAGAAGGATTTGAGTTCCTGTATGTTTCTTTCATCACACCATGTCACGTTGGCCATAAGGCATACGCCCCCGCCCGTCTTCTTACCAGAAAGATGTTTGTTTCTGTCGGCGCGATGCGTGGAGAAACCCGCTGGCTGCACCGCTTCGGATTGCGTCTCTCCAGTTAGCCATGTTTCCGTGAAGCAGAGAACGTTACAGTCTCTGATGTCCCTCTGGAATGCTACCCTTGCTCGGATTTCATCAACCTTGTTGTCAAGAGACTGGACATTGGCAAGAAGAATGCTAGGGAGTGGTGCACGATGTGCCCGTCTCCGGAGTCTGACCAGAAGACCGCTTCGTTTCCCTCTTTTTCTGAGTCGTTTTTTTTTTTTTGGTCGCTGCATGTGAACCATTCCGTTGCACTGGTTGTAAGGCAGAACACAGGATCCGCATCGCGAAAAACATATTCTTGGTCGTACTGATGGTGAGTTGACGCTGATCTTATATTCAGTAGTTCTTCTCGGCTGTATGTAAAGAAACCTAAGATGACCTGGGGTACTAGTGTAAGAAATAACACGTAAAAAAACAAAAAACTGCATAGTTTCCTAGGAACGCGAAGCGAGGCGGCCATCTCTGTCGGCGCCGGAAGTACAATGTGATGTGGGGAGGGGACAGAGGGGGAAGAAAGAGACTGAGAAAGAGGCTGAGAGAGGAAGGCGGTGTGCCAAGGTGAAAACAAGCTCTATACTTTTCCCTACAACAACACACAGGGAGGGGGCCGCTTTTCCTCTCTCCCCCCATCCCTGTCTCCCTGCCCCTCTCCTTCCCCTCTATGTCCCCCCGAGGTGCTGCCATACTGTTTGTGGATCAACAGTTTAGATAAGAGTTAATCATATACCCATCAGTATTTCCCATCACCCCCACCACTCTTGTACATAGCACATAAATAGATTAATCAATCATCTCATTGGTGACTTAGTAGCATAAAACAGCAGTATTGAGCATGTGAACTAATCTATACTTTTTTTGTCTAAGAAAGCATACTTATTCACATTGATTGATAATCCACTGATGAGACAAGGTCAAGGGTTCAGAGGAAGGTTCCCTCTGCTTTTCCCCTGTGTCGCTACCTAGGGGTTAATTAGGGTCGGGGGTCGCCCCGTGTTGTCTTGTCTCTCTTGTGGGATAATTAAAACGGTCACTCAGTCACTCAGAGCGCCTGTCAGTTGACTGATGGGATATAAAGCGCTCTTGTTCTCAACAGTGATGACAAATTATAGGAAATCTATCTCTTTATCGCTGTCTTTCTCTCTCTCTCTCTCTCTCTCTCTCTCTCTCTCTCTCTCTGTCGCTCTCTCTCTCTGTCTCTCTCTCTCTCTCTCTCTCTCTCTCTCTCTCTCTCTCTCTGTCGCTCTCTCTCTCTGTCGCTCTCTCTCTCTCTCTCTCTCTCTCTCTCTCTCTCTCTCTCTCTCTCTCTCTCTCTCTCTCTCTCTCTCTCTCTCTCTCTCTCTCTGTCTCTCTCTCTCTGTCGCTCTCTCTCTCTCTCACTCTCTCTCTCTCTTTCTCTCTCTCTCACTCTCTCTCTGTCACTCTCTCTCACACTCTCTCACTCTCTCTCTCTCTCTCTCTGTCGCTCTCTCTCTCTCTCTCTCTCTCTCTCTCACTCTCACTCTCAATCTCACTCTCAATCCCACTCTCTCTCTCTCACTCTGAATATGAATCCCACTGTTCACACCAAGCTCCTCAGCTATACGCATTTAGGCAGTGCAGGTCTGAAGGGCAAGAACCATAGGAAGCTAGAGACACTGCACATTGTTCAAGTGATGCAGTGAAATATAGATTCAACAGCATCTCCCAGTTTATAGCCAGTACTGAGAGAGAGAGAGAGAGAGAGAGAGAGAGAGAGAGAGTTAGAGAGAGAGAGAGAGAGAGAGATGGGGGAGAGTGATCGAGAGGGAGAAATAGAAAGTAGAGACCCATTGGGGACACATTTTAAGCTCGAGCCCTACCCATGACCGCAATATTCAGGCCCTACCCAGGCCCGATTGTTTCTGCCAAATTTAAAGCCTGGCCCTGCACGAAACCTGAAATCAGAAATAACTTAATACATTTGTAAATCCATTTGATGCTCTTCTCTGTCTGTCACTTGCTCTCTGCTAGCAGGCAGCTCGCTCTGCTCATGGGGGCTCTGAGTCAATGAGTAACCATAGCAACGGCTCCGCTTGGGCTGCTCTGCTCAATGACGAGACATGAGAGAGCAGTGAGCTGTTAGCTACTTTTTGTCACTTTAAACTCCGACAAAACTCAAGGAATATTGTCTCCTGTCTTATATTTGACGAGGTTGAAGCTCTTCTGACACCATGTTAGGAACTTAGTCAGATATGACTGTACTGCGCAGCAGAACACGCGCAAATAACTCAGTTTCAAAATGTTAATGATCAATTTAGTGTTACCCAAGCGCTACCCGTACCCTAGTTATGATGAACAAACAGGTCCTAGCCAGGTCCTAGCCAGGGCTCGGTCAGGGAGAAGCTCTAATGGAGAGAGAGAGATGGGGGAGAGAGACCTACAGAGAGAGCTAAAGAGAGAGTGAGTTGGGAGAGAGAGATGCTGGAGATAGAGATGGGGGAGAGAGAGAAAGAGAGAGAGAGAGACAGATCATCTCCAATAGAAGCAGTGCCTTAGAGCTACTATAGTAACCTTCAGTGTTAGCCATGGAGATTGAGAAGGGAATGAGATGGCCAAAACTAACAAAAGGCACATGTGGAGGGTGTTGTGGCTTGGATAATACATACATACAGTACAGCATCACTGTCACTAATTACTAGCATTAAAGCCACTCCTTGTTGGGGCTAATTAATGACACTGTAAATATTGACAATCTTGGACTTTGGTAATTAGGCCTATGGAACACCAGATATGATGTTAGGACTGTAATATGTGTCCAATGTGTTCTAGAATCATGTCAGGTCACAGATGTGTTGTGGATTTGTGTAATCCTGTGAAGCTTTAGATTTAGCTTTAAAAGTGTTATTTTTATTAGGCATGCTCTGTAGGACGGGTCCTTGGATAAGTGTGTACAGAGGCACAACCTCGTCGTGCCTCTCCCTCCTCTTCCTGCATCTTTGTCAGGCAGCTCCTCCGCACCATGCAACTGTTTGTGTTCAGTCATTCTGGTGGACTATACACCACCGACCGATGCCCAAGTCAGTGCTCTTCACTTTAAGCTGCTTCCATTAGTTTCCATGCCTCCGTTCAGGCTGCGTCCCAAATAAAACCCTCTTCCATAGAGAGTGAATTGCTTTTGACCAGAGCGACCAGACAGAGCCCAACTGGTCGTGGTCAAACGTAGTGCACTGTAAACGGAACAGGTTGCCATTTGGGACGGGCCTCAGTCTCCGCTCACTCCGCTGAGTCTGTGGTGGTTTAATAGGCTCCCGGCAGACGTACTGTAGGTGGAACCCGCATTACACTCGTTAATTGGAAACTATACATTGGTAATGGGATGGGAAGGAGACTGTGGGAAGATCGGGATGCTTCGACTAAACCGCGGCATCGCCTTATGTCCAGAATACATCTCAAAATCTACCTCCTCCCCAAAAAAGTATGGGCGTTCATGACCATGATGATTCATAATTTAAACCTCGGGCACACATAGGGCTTAGTGATCTCTATAGCGTTCACACAGTCGGTGGTGGTTTAAAAAGCCCTCCTCTCTTCAATCTTACATGAATTACTCTCTTCAGGGGAGTGGTGGAGAGGATAAATAGTACATCTTAATTGGGTGGATTTTTCATTATGGCTTGGGCCTGGGCTATGTATTTTATTATCTGCAAACAGATGGGGGATGGATGCTGGCTGGCTCACTGGCTGCCTGTTTCTCTGTGAGTCGGTGTGGGCAGCTTAGAAAAAAAGCATGGCATTTATCTACTTGTAAACGTGGAAGTATGAAGGAGTGGAGACAGGGATGAGCTTAGAAGGCTTTAGTTTAACCAGTTGGGCCTTAACGCAATAAACTGCAATAACTGAACTGGCCATCCTACTTCCTCTTTCTCTCAGCGTCTGCTCTTGCAAGGCTATTTCGTTATTCTATTCAGGTTTGACTCAATTAAATGAGAAAGCATGACTATACGTAGTATATCTTTTTCAATGAATTACATGCCTGTACTACTGTACAACTAAATACTATTGCTAATGTTAAGCAGGGCTGTGCAAACGAAGTGACCATCTTGAACTGTTGTCATATGTAATTCAGTTTGCCATAGCAACGTCCTCCCAGCATCAGCAGCTTTTCACCTTCTCAAGCTAGCTAACAGTTCCAATGACAAAACATGTCAACAAATACAAGCTTCCCCAATGTTTGAGTCCCATGCAATCCTCAATGACCATATGACTTTACCCCCCACACACTGCTCTGTCCGTTTGGGTGTTGATTGCGTCCAGATCTATTACCACTCACCAGTTGCTACAGGATGTCTGTGTTTGTCTGTCTGTGTGCCATATGGCACCCTATTCCCTATATAGTGCACTTCTTTTGACCCGAGCCCTATGTGCCCTGATCAAAAATAGTGCACCAATAAGGGAATAGGGTACCATTTGGGAGGCAGATGTGACGTTATATTCTCATCTATCACAGCCCCATCCCTAATCTCTCATGGCAGTGTGTGGTGCAATTAGAGCTGTGAGGCATATTGGCCCTTCACAGCAAATCACGGACAAGACCAGGAGAAACCAGGAAGGGCAGGCAGCAGACAGTTAGCCATGTACCGTACTAAGAGTAAAGTTTGCAGTCTGAGAATGTCTGCGCGGTGTGTTAGCACAGTGTTTCCCAACTCCTGTCCTCCAGTACCCTCAGCAGTACATATTTTTTTATACCCCCTTTTTTTCTCCCCAATTTCATGGTATCCAATTGGTAGTAGTTACAGTCTTGTCTCAACTCCCGTACGGACTCGGAAGAGGCGAAGGTCAAGAGCCATGCGTCCTCCGAAACACAGCCCAACCAAGCCGCACTGCTTCTTGACACAATGCACATCCAACCCGGAAGCCAGCCACACCAATGTGTCAGAGGAAACACCATACACCTGGCAACCTGGTCAGCGTGCACTGCACCCAGCCCGCCACAGGAGTCACTAGTGCACAATGAGACAAGGATATCCCTGCCGGCCAAACCCTCCCTAACCCGGACGACGCTCAGCCAATTGTGCGCCGCCCCATGGGCCTCCCGGTCGCAGCCAGCTGCGACAGAGCCTGGGCTCAGGCCCAGAATCTCTGGTGGCACAGCTAGCACTGCGAAGCAGTGCCTTAGACCACTGCGCCACTCGGGAGGTCGCAGTGCATATTTTGTGTTTTTGTCCAGGGCTACAACATAAATGTGTGCTGTTGGGGTGCTGGAGGACGAGTTGGGAAACACTGTTGTATCATACGCATGTGGTTCCTACTCTGCAGCAACAGCCGCCCTAATGTAGTCAGCACAAGTCTTGTCTTACATATGGTATGACAGAGCCTATTAACCTACAAAGGATGGGACTACTGGGGCTTGCATATTCAACAATGTGGAGAGAACAGATAACATAACAGGAAGTCCTGCAGCTCTCTGTATACAATCCCATGCACAAAAGCGCTCCCTAAAGAGGTGCTAGCATCATAGCCAACAGCAAGGAAAATACTCTCTACAATACACGGTGTTAGCCACATGGAACCAGTGGATGCACTCATCATGTAGGCTATGTTCACAACCATTAACCCAGCTGTAACATGGAGATCGGATGTGCTTTGTGTGTGATCTCATTGGTAGTGGTGCAGAATTAGCAAGAGGAGACAGGCAGGAAACGCAGGGCAGTTATCAGGCCCCAGTGTTGCCAGTGAAATGGCAGCTAGCTAGTTCTCCAGATGGCACCCTGATCTATTCCTCTCACAGTGTGGATAATAAATTACCACTTGAGTGTATTACTTCTTCAATGCCAAGAGAAACCGATGCACTGCAAGGCTACCACTACTGCTGCTGCTATTGCGGTGTGCTGCTACTTTGCATGCAACCTCTAGCAGAGCCATCCGCGAGACTCCCTGGAACACTTTCATATCACACACATATTGTATTGCCAGCAAATTTATGTTCCTCTGAAAATGACTTGGACAGGGTTCAAATTGATTCTGTCCCTTCTTATTTCGGAGGAGCATAATCTTCAGCAGCGATCCTTGAATTGAATAGCATGACCCAGCCAATAGGGATATCTGTGTGTACAATATAGTATATAATATAACACCATTAAACAAATAGCATCGGCCACTGTTTTGATTGAGAATTACTCTAATTATATGTCTCAATGCCAGCCTCTCATTGAGTGTTTTCTATTGAACTCCATTGAAAGGCGGTGTG
This sequence comes from Oncorhynchus tshawytscha, assembly GCF_018296145.1. Classification (NCBI taxonomy): domain Eukaryota; kingdom Metazoa; phylum Chordata; class Actinopteri; order Salmoniformes; family Salmonidae; genus Oncorhynchus; species Oncorhynchus tshawytscha. The sequence goes on from NC_056459.1 coordinate 19,977,171, forward strand.
AATGGGCGGCTCTTGTTGACAATGGAGCCGACACAAAACCAGGGCCCAGCCAGGACATCGTGGCATGGAGTCTGTGTAGGCCATCTGGAGGCCAGCGATTCTGAAGCCATTATGCCACGACTGCCACAGGGCTGGCCGAAGTGCATCTGCCATTAAGGCAGGCTGGGCGGGTAGCAGTAATCTCAGTTAGAATGCCTCCATAATGGTCTGACCCGGGGTTATTCTGACCCAGGCCACACTGACACGGCACTAGCGTAACACTAGCCAGTGTCATAAAGAACTGGAATAGCAAATCACATGGGTCCTTTACTTCCCTACCCTTGAGGAACCAGGCCTAGAGAACCGTAAGAAAGTGTTTAGGCAATGCAACGATACCACAGTGGTGTTTGTGTAAGTTCTCCATGTGTAAATAATAGACAAGGTCTTCCTCCAAAGTAAAGCACAGCACACAGCACGGTGTTGGACGTGCATCTAGCTGTGACTAATAGTTTAGGGACGGCATGCTGGGAGTGATTGTGGCGGCCTGCTGGCTCTCCCCATGCCGTACATGGTGGCTGTGTGTCTGTGAGAATGTATGCAGCAAGAGCCAGCTGCTAGACCCAATACTACTACCCCTGATCAGGCCCCTGCCATATAATGTACCTCATTTCTTCAAAGGTTGTAGTATTCTATGTACTGTATCTGTGTCTAGTAGTTTAGGTGGTAAAGTGTTGTATTCAGTCAGCTTTTTGTTCAATCTCTTTTAGCATAATGATAACTACTCTGAGTATACCAAACATTAGGAACACCTTCCTAATATTGAGCTGCTGGCCCATGTTGACTCCAATGTTGTCTGGGTGTCCTTTCGATGGTGTCTTGTCTTTACTATCATTAAATGAAGACTTTTAGTTTTTTATCAAAGATTCTCTGTAATTAGTATTACGTGATCAAACTGATTAATCATGTAACTGTAATTAACTAGGAATTCGGGGCACCAAGGAAAATATTCAGATTACAAAGTTATCATTTCCTAAAATAACTTTTCAGATATTTTATCTGATCAATTAGTCTTCGAATTAATGAATTAGTTATTTTACCTCACGTTAGTCTCATTCCAAACGTCGTAAATTGTTAGTTATCTGCACGAACCCAGTCTTCACTATGAGTCATCCATACATCAATTGTCTTAAATCATTTATTTATTACTAACTAAGTAATTCACAGAAATGCATAAACAAACAGTAAATATGATTACAAGAAATTATAGGAGAATGTGCCCTAGTGGGCTAAACCGGCATGGCGGCTTGTTAGGCAAAAGGGAAGTGAGGGTCGACTAAGAAGTCACTACAGAGTTAATAATTATAACAATTGAAATTCTAATCCTTTACACATGAACGCTCACTCATTCAGGAACAATTGCAATCAATATATATATTTACGCCCAATGTGTCGTCTTGATCGCTTGTTTCTTTTGTAGAATTGTCCGTCTCTCTCTCTCTGTCTTGGTTATAGTTCAGTGACATTCATTCATGTTGTTGTAGAATGCATGTTTCGACGGTTGTCGTTCTTCACGTTCAATGATACCGAATTCCTAGCTGCAGACTAGTAATTAATATCAAAAACTTGTTCTTATTCTGTCCGTATCGATAGTCTAAGAGTTTAAACACATGGTATGGTTAAACGATTCAGCGATTGAGAGAAACATGGTCTGTTTGAGAAATTCTCAAGATTGGGGTTTTATTTGGAATTGCAGAAAAGGGGCTGTCCCAGGATGCCTGACCCTAACTGGGCTCAGGGGCGGTCCTCTGATTTAGTTCAACTCAAAAGGGAATTGGAGTTTCCTTCATTAAACAGTCCAAAATCACATTACACAATTTTACAAACAGTATCATACTCACTCATTCATCTTCTACAACAATTAGATGTAAACCTCATATAAGAGGCTATTATATAAACAGTGTTATGGTAATGTGGCCACACCGTCTCCCATGAGCTTCCCCAAGCTGTAACAAACCAGTTCGTAGCTGGATTTTTCACCGATCCTTTATACCTTCTCCGGAACGCAAACGTTGTTCGGACCTCAAGTTCTGTGAGGTAGAAGAAATTACTTTGTTCTCTATGAAACTTCACTATCTCTCTATACTGTGTGGCCATGAGGCGATCCTCTCCTCAGGAATTTACGACCTCTCTCTGACCACAGCAGCCTAGTTGAAGGAGGCAAGGGGGAGGCAGGGAGAGGGGGATGGGGCATGCTGTACCCAAAGAGGGCAACGTCATGACAATGGTGTCCAATTCTAGACACACACACAAAACTGTTGAGTGTGAAAAACCGAGCAGTGTTGCAGTTCTTGACACAAACCAGTGCGCCTGGCACCTACTACCATACCCTGTTCAAAGGCACTTCAATATTCAACCCTCTATTAGTGGCACAAATAAACAATCCATGTCTCAATTGTCTCAAGACTTAAAAATCCTTCTTTAACCTGTCTCCTCCCCTTCATCTACACTGATTTAAATGGATTTAACAAGTGACATCAATAAGGGATCATAGCTTTCACCTGGATTCACCTGGTCAGTCTATGTCATTGAAGGAGCAGGTGTCCTTATATTTTGTACATTCAGTGTATACTGCCTTGACTCCATACAGTATGTGTGTTGCTTGTTATCTGCATTGTGAATCACTTATAAAGACACTTCCAAATGAAGCTAATCTCTTATTTTCTTCTCTCCTCTCCAGGTTTCATATATACGTGTGGTGGGACATTAAAAGGGCGGAATGGCACCATTGAAAGCCCAGGTTTTCCATATGGATACCCCAATGGGGCAAACTGTACATGGGTTATTGTAGCAGAGGAGGGAAACCGAATTCAAATAGTCTTTCAGTCCTTCGCTGTGGAGGAGGAGTATGACTTTATATCGCTTTATGATGGACATCCTCATCCGGCCAACTTCAGGACGAGGTGAGTACCATTTTTATTTAAAAATATTTGTTCCTTTACATCCCCTTGAATCCTTGTCTTATGCCGGTGATTAAAAAAAAGTTGCTGTCCTTTTCTTTCATTGGTTAGATTTAGAATTTTCGGTTTTAGGTTGACATTTGAAAAGATAGACGAGTTTGCAACTTACAGAGTTAATTTACGCAATACTATCGTCAGAGCAGAGCGGACTTTAAGAAAGATATGGTCTTGGATAAACTGATTAGTCCATTCTAATCTAAAATGGAAAGTCAGCAGCGTCTTCAGTCGGAGGAGGCAGAACTCGTTCACTCATTTCCGAATACGTTTGATCACTGGGAAAGAGATCGCAATCAGTCCATTGTAATTTGTGGCCTACATGGACTCAAGATGGCTCTGGCAGTTTGACCGAATTAAAGCCGCCACTGAGAAATCGCTCCAGGTGATTAAGGCAGAGAAATTAAACAGCTCTGTCCAATTATCTGGTTATTGTAATTACTCTGGGTCCCATTAACATGTCCTAATACACAGCAGATACTTTCCCTTTCAAAACAGTCACTGTTTGATTGGAATGTCCATGCATTAGCTTTGAACATTATTTTCATTCATTAAGGGGACTTTGGTGACGGACGAAGCCGCTTAAAGCCCAGGTTTCATCATGACTTTGTGTGAATTATAGCAATTATACTTTTGCTGTAGCTTTGTTTCCCTTAACGGAGCAGTCCTTGATTTAAGCAGGTCAAAATGTAATCAGAGTAAATGGTCTTGTTTATCTATGGCAAATGGTCCCATATCAGTAGTTCACTTTTCATAGTGAAACTTTTGACCTGGGCCCATAGGGCTCTAGTCAAAAGTATTGCACTATGTAGTGAATAGGTACTGTAGCCATTTGGGACGTACCCTATGCTAATAGAACCTTTTCCATTTTAAACAGCACATTCATCACTTCAATAAGCACCGTCATTGGGGCACGTCACCAAAGAAAGACGTAAAGGTGTATGTGTATGTACAGAAAATGGGGCTGTGTCACCAGATGCTCACTGCCCCTGGGATAGTCTAGGTGGTGTTGTGCCCTACTGCTGTTGTGCCCAGGTTGGCAAGGGGGCAGGGGGGGGATCCTTTTCAGGGTACCATCTTGCACCTCAGCGCCAAGCCTGTCTACCTCCAGATGTCTGCCATCCTCTGGCACCAAGGTAGCACCCCAAGACACACACACACACACACACACACACACACACACACACACACACACACACACACACACACACACACACACCTGTGCTGGCACTACCTGTCATGTGGAACATCCACCTCTGCACCGCTTTTAATTTAATCAGAAACCAGCAATTCAAAACAAAGGGAAAAAAGAAAGAGATGTAGAAGTAATTTCTCTACTGTGGTAGATCTCTCTCCATCTCCTTCCTAGGGAATGTGGCTATACACCTCAGATGGGGGAGGAGACTTAACAGAGCTTCATTAAACAGTTCAATTAGTAAATAATGCAGTCAGAAACACACACAATATCCTGGCTTTGCAGTCAGGCAGGCTGAGCCTCTGTATGTGGGTCACGTTCTGACTTGGCTGTGTTCCTCTCTGTAAGAGACAAATAGCATGATGATAGCTCCTCTACTTTAAACCCTAGCTCTGCAATCAGAGGCAGTGTAACCAGCACTGCCCTCCCTCCCTCCCTCTTTCTGCTGAAGTGACTATACATGATTGCTTTTGTTAGGTAAATAAATAAGTATTACCCATAT
>NC_056459.1:19984357-20179357 GCF_018296145.1 Oncorhynchus tshawytscha
AATCAGCCAATTGAAATAAATTCATTAGGCTCTAATCTATGGATTTCACATGACTGGGAATACAGATATGCATCTGTTGGTCACAGATACCTTCTATGAAAAAAAAAGTAGGGGCGTGGATCAGAAAACCATTCAGTATCTGGTTTGACCACCATATGCCTCATGCAGGCTGTTGATTGTAGCCTGTGGAATTTCATCCCACTCCTCTTCAATGGCTGTGCGAAGTTGCTGGATATTGGTGGCAACTGGAACACGCTGTCATACATGTCAAATCAGAGCATCCCATACATGATCAATGGATAACATGTCCGGTGAGTAAAAAGAAAGGGCGATACCTAGTCAATTGTACAACTGAATGTATTCAACTGAAATGTGTCTTCCGCATTCAACCCATCCCCTCTTAATCAGAGAGGTGCAGAGGGCTTCCTTGATCGACAGCCACGTCTCCGACATCCACGTCTCCGGCATCCACGTCTCCGGCATCCACGTCTCCGGCATCCACGTCTCCGGCATCCACGTCTCCGGCATCCACGTCTCCGGCATCCACGTCTCCGGGGAACAGTGCGTTAACTGCCTTGCTTAGAACAACAGATTTTTACCTTGTCAGCTCAGGGATTAGATCCAGCAACCTTTCGGTTACTGGCCCACTGCTTCTACACTCCAGGCTACCTGCCTCCCAGGTATGCAAGCCATGGAAGAACTGGGATATTTTCAGCTTCCAGGAATTGTGTACAGCTTCTTGCATCATGGGGCCGTGCATTATCATGCTGAAACATAATATCTTTGTGCATTCAAATTGCCATTGATAAAATGCAATTGTGCTCATTGTCTGTAGCTTATGCCTGCCCATACCTTAAACCCACCGCTACAATGGGGCACTCCGTTCACAACGTTGACATCAGCAAACCGCTCGCCCACACAACGCCATATGTCTGTCATCTGCCCCATACCGTTGAAACAGTGATTAATTCGTGAAGAGTACACTTCTCAAGCGCGCCAGTGGACATCAAAGGTGAGCTTTTGCCCACTGAAGTCGGTTACGATGCCGAACTGCAGTCAGGTCAAGACCCTGGTGAGGACGACGAGAACGCAGATGAGCTTCTCTGAGACGGTTTCTGACTGTTTGTGCAGAAATTCATTGGTTGTGCAAAACCACAGTTTCATCAGGTGTCTGGGTGGCTGGTCTCAGATGATCCCGCAGGGGAAGAAGCCGGATGTGGAGGTCCTGGGCTGGCGTGGTTATGTGTGCGGTTGGACGTACTGCCAAATTCTCTAAAACGATGTTGGAGGCAGCTTGTGTTAGAGAAATGAACATTATATTATCTGGCAACAGCTCTGGTGGACATGCCAATTGCATGCCCCCTCAAAACTTAAGACGTCTGTGGCAATGTGTTGTGTGACAAAACTGCACATTTTAGAGTGCTCTTTTATTGTCCCCAGCACAAGGTGCACCTGTGTAATGATCATGATATTTAATCAGCTTCTTGATATGCCACACCTGTCAGGTGGATGGATTATCTTGGCAAGGGAGAAATGCTCACGAACAGAGATGTAAACAATAGGTGGAAGATTAGATCTACTATTTTTACATTTCTACATGTATTCTATGCATTCAGATACATCTCATATATCCAGATAGAATGTGTATAATATTTGCAAGCATATACCCAGAATGCTTGGCTTTTACTGCCATTGTGGATTTAGAAATATTCTCTGTGACAGATCTCTGGGTCTGAATGTGTAACATGGGACACCTTGTGTTTTCATGTATGCTAAAATGAGAGAGAGAGAGAGGGACAATGCAACAGACAGATGGCAGTTTAGCTTCAACAGAACCATCCTGCATCACACCCAGGTCTCCATAATAACTACAGCTGCAGCTTCCAGGCTATAAGACATGCAAGGCTGTGCACAGGACCATGCCTTATCTGCTCCTCCTCTCCTTCTCCAGACCTCTGTTATTAAAGCCTGTCTGTGGGGAACTGTTTAAAAAATATATTTTTACATAATGCGGATGGTTGCAAAGGGTTGGAACATTTCCGGACATTTTCTATGGGAAGTTATGCCTGGGAATTTGGGGAATTGTGCTTAAATTCATCAAAAAAGTTAGCTTATAACAGTGAACATTTTTTTGTGGGAAACACAAGGCAATTCTAGGTCTTGTGGCATATTTTGGTTAAACTATCCCCTATTCAATGGAATTTGCAACCCTCTACATGCACAGTGGATTCTTCCATCACATTTACAGCGGATTCTCAAGATCTTGCACACTAATGAGATGCTATTGAACCACACTACTGTACTGTCTGAAACCTATAGCAGTAGCTATTGCATGGATTGAGGGAGACAATGCCATCCTGTCTGATGTTCAGACTCTGCTTGCAGATGTAAGAGAAGAAATCCTTACTGCCCTGCCCACTTCACTGTTGCTCCAAGCAGAGGAAACTGCAGTTCTGAAATACATCAAAAAGCGTGAAGACTTCTGCCTGAAGTTCATACATGCCTCAGCGTACATGCTGGACCCCAAGTATGCTGGCAAGAGCATCCTGTCTGGTGCAGAGATCAACAAGGCATCACGGTGTCATCACTACCGTGTCTTGCCACCTTGGCCTGGATGAGGGCAAGGTTCTTGGCAGTCTGGCGAAGTACACTTCCAAGCAAGGGCTTTGGGATGGAGACACAATATGGCAGTTGTGCCAACATATCTCATCAGCCACATGGTGGAAGGGACTTTGTGCATCTGAGGCTCTTTCCCCTGTTGCCTCCATCATCCTCCAAATCCCACCAACATCAGCCAACACAGAGCGCAACTGGTCCTTGTTTGGGAACACACACAACAATTCACGCAACAGGCTGACCAATACAAGGGTTGAGAAATTGGTGGCTATCCGGGCAAATTTTAGGATTTTTGAGCCTGACAGCGAGCCATCCTCAATAAGGTTGGAAAGTGACCGTGTGTCTGATGTTCAGAGCTGGACATTGAGGAGGTCCAGGGAGAAGACATGGAAGCTTGAGAGGAAGACAACCAAAGCTTTAGTTTCTAGACTATCATTTTACAGATGTATGTTGAAAGTGTTTTTGGGAGATACTCCCTTTCTTTTGTTGTTCAGTGAAATCATCCCATGTGAAGAGTCAACTCATTTAATTCAAGTTCAACTAAATTGTTTTTAAAATTTCTATTGGAAGGATTTAATAATTTGCAATTATGTCAACTTTTGATAAGGTAAAATGTTTATGTTACTGTCTCCATATGATATGCTAAATATATCCAATGCAAAAAACAACATATTTCTGTTAATTCCCATATATTCCTGTTAATTTCCATATATTGCTGTTAATTGCCACAGAAAGTTTCCACCTCTGAATATTCCCCAAAATGTGCAACCCTACTCATGCGTGTCGGCTATTGGCTGTATGTTCTGTGAACAGTGAACACAGTTAGACAGTGATTCCATACAGTGATGCAATACAGTAAGTACTGACTGCATGGAGGAGAAAGGGAGGATCTCTCTCTTGCTCTCTCTCTCTCTCTCTCTCTCTCTCTCTGGCTTCAGCTACTGACATCCTGTGGTGGATGTGAGTAGTGCTTCAGATTCACAGAGTGTAACACTGTATACCACAGCACACCCTTGCGTGGCTATAAGACTCTGTGGTCAGGCTGTTTCTAGTCATTATCAGCCTCTCTCTCTCTCTTTCTATCTCTAAAGTCTGACTTTGAATGCTCCAAGTTGGAGTTAAAAGTTCAGTTTATCGATCCAGTCATAGAACTGATGTTAATGTACACTGTAGCAGAGGAAGGGTGATGACCCTCAAGGATGAAGGGGACAAGGGGTCTTTCTGATCAATAGACTAGCTTTTATTCCCTCTGTGTTCATAATTATGTCCTAGCCACTGTGCTTCTGCATCTGAATTGCTTGCTCTTTGGGGGTTTTGTCTGGGTTTCTATAAAGCACTTTGTGACAACTGCTGATGTAAAAAATGCTTTATAAAATACATTTGATTGAAGTCGTATTAACATATGTAGAAAATAACCTAAGATACACCCCTAAACAGTCACCTTGGTTGGTATCTCCTAGTCCTCCCCAGTCTGAGACTTTAAATAGCAACACTCTACCATAGTGCTATTAGCCACCCTTCGTTCAGATATTTAGTCGCTTGATCGCTTTGCCTCAGCTGTTTGTGCCCGTGCCAGTTTCCCCTCTGACAGCGGGCCTTTAAACATCCAGCAATTACAGAAATGCCTATTTAAGCTACTTTGTAAAGGCTTGACTTTGTTTCAGGGGGTTGCTTGCTGCTTGTGCGTAACCGAACATAATGTATTTGAGTAAAGCAGGGAGATAAGGAGCAGTGAGGGAGGGAGCTGTTGGCTCTGAAACAGCTACAGTCTAGCTGCATTCAAAGCAACCTGGTGGAAATCAGGACAGAGCATTTTGGCTCCCAGTCATCGGTTGGAGCTTGCGCTTGAGCCATTGTGTCATTGTGATCATTCACCGTTGTTGCACTTGTCCATGTGCCCTTACCCTGTCTCTACCTGATTACACTAGAAGAGGCTTTGGTGGAAACAGGGTAGCAATACAAAGAGCAGAGCTGATGGACAGAATAGGGTATTATGTGATGTCACACAGTAGTGGTTACTTCTAGGACATGCAATGATAGAGCTACACATTAGTATACTGACCTCTAGTCAAGTTTAGCTGTAATTCTAATTATTCTAAAGTGTAACCTGAAAATAATGATTCAAGGGGGAATTTTGGCTTGCAGTAATATGGCCTATGACAAAGAACCTCATTCAGAAGGTTTCTATAGGATGAAGTGTAAACACAATTTACAAAGGAAGCATTTGTGTTTAGTGAGTCCGCCAGATCAGAGGCAGTACAGATGACCAGAGAAGTTCTCTTGATAAGTGTGTGAATTAGACCATTTCTGTCCTACAGTACTGTATGCATTTGTAATGTAAGAAGTTATTTTATGTGTCCGGGAAAATGTATGGAGTAAAAAAATTAATTTTCTTTAGGAATGTAGTGGAGTAAAAGTCGGTAAAAATATGAATAGTCAAGTATAGATACCCAACGACACTACTTAAGCGGTACTTTAAAGTATTTATACACCACTTCCATCTGGTTTGCCTTCGGAAAGTATTCTTCAGACCTCTAGACATTTTGTTAAGTTACAGCCTTATTCTAAAATGTATTAAATAGCCCCCCCCCCTCAATCTACACACAATACCCCATAATGACAAAGAAAAACAGGTTTTTAGAAATCTTCATTTATTTAAAATAAAAAACTGAAATATCACATTTACATGAGAATTCAGACCCTTTACTCAGTACTTTGTTGAAGCACATTTGGCAGCGATTACAGCATTGAGTCTTCTTGGGTATGATGCTACAAGCTTGGCACACCTGTATTTGGGGAGTTTATCCTATTCTTCTTCACAGATCCTCTCAAGCTCTGTCAGATTGGATGAGGAGCGTCGCTGCACAGCTATTTTCAGGTCTCTCCAGAGATGCTAGATCAGCTTCAAGTCCGGGCTCTGGCTGGGCCACTCAAGAACATTCAGAGATTTGTTCCGAAGCCACACCTGTGTTGTCTTGGCTGTGTGCTTAAGGTCATTGTCCTGTTGGAAGGTGATCCTTCATCCTAGTCTGAGGTCCTGAGTGCTCTGGAGCAGGTTTTCATCAAGGATCTCTCTATACTTTGCACCATTTATCTTTGCCTTGATCTTGACTAGTCTCCCAGTCCTTGCCGCTGAAAAACATCCTGGCAGCATGGTGCTGCCACCACCATATTTCACTGTATGGATGGTGCCAGTTTCCTTCAGATGTGACGCTTGGCATTCAGGCAAAATAGTTAAATCTTGGTCAGACCAGAGAATTTTGGTGGTTCCAAACTTCTTCTATTTAAGAATGATGGAGTCCACTGTGTTCTTGGGATATTCAATAGTACACTTCCCCAGATCTGTGCCTCAACACAATCCTGTCTCAGAGCTCTACTGACAATTGCTTCGACCTCATGGCTTGGTTTTTGCTCTGATATGCACTGTCAACTGTGGAACCTTATATCGACAGGTGTGTGCCTTTCCATATCATGGACTCCAATCAAGTTGTAAAAACATCTCAAGGATGATTAATGGAACAGGATGCACCTGAGCTCAATATCAAGTCTCATAGCAAAGGGACTGAATCCTTATGTAAATATGAAATATCTGTTTTTTATTTTTAACGCATTGCAAACATTTCTAAAAACCTGTTTTCACTTTGTCATTATGGGGTATTGTGTTTAGATGTTTTTCTTTATTTGATACATTTTTGTATAAGGCTGTAACGTAACAAAATGTGGAAAAAGTCAAGGGGTCTGAATACTTTCCGAAGGCACTGTAAGGAGTTTTTAATTATTTCTACTTTTACTTTTACTTTTGATACTAAAGTATATTTAAAATCAAATACTTTTAGACTTTTACTCAGGTAGTACTTTACTGGGTGACTTTCACTTTTACTTGAGTCGTTTTCTATGAAGGTATATTTACTTTTACTCAAGTATGACAATTGGGCGCTTTTTCCACCACGTGATTATTACCTTGTGAGGCCTGTGGGCATCCTAGAGGAGCAAAATGTCCAACATGTATGTGCTTGAGTCCAATTTTTTCAGAGAGGGGTCATGATAGTTTGTAGGCCAAATTTGTATTCTAAACTGACAGATTTTTATGGGGATTTTTATATTATGTTAATTAGATTTCCGCTGGGGCGCAGGCATCGACTCTAGGGGGTTTGAAGATAAATATTTCCACACCTTGGCGTAATCCACATCCCTATCTCACCAGTAGCCAGTAGCTCCCCAATTTCACCTCAAAGCCACTAATAGGTATACAAATCTCCACTGAAACCCTTTGACGTTCGGTGGTTGCCGACACGTTGCTACAGTAGCTGCTGTGGAGATGTTTACCCTTGAGGAGCTAGCGTTTCATCCCCCTCTCTGCATTAGATCCCATCTTTGATGATAGTCATGGTAGGGAGACTAACTCTTCATATGTACAAAGGTGTATCATTTTAATGATCTACTGCCACAGCGTATAGCTTCATGACATTTTGTAAGCTACTGTATCTAAGGCTATAGCGTAGCACATTACGAGGCTTTCTTCACTGAGAGAAATAAGCTGTACGGCTATTGTGATATTTTATTTTTATAAAATTGACATTAATTCACTTACCTAGATAATGGGATTTTCCCTTTTTTATTACATGAAATATCCTTTGTGTGTTTGGCTGGGTGCCTAGTGTCCTATGCTATGGTTCCCCCATGTCACCACGATAACATCTATTGAAATAAAGCCTTTCACTAGCTCAAGGATTATGAAAACCTTAAGACATTATCACAAAGAATAATGCACTCTTCTTAAGCTCATGTCTCTATAGACGCTTAGTGAAGTCCAGAGGTTAGCCACCTGTGGTGCTCAAATGAATGTCTCGTGATTAGAGGGTCAAGCCCTTTCAAGCCCACATTATACATCGACATCGGCACAAATACCACTTTAACACAGGTTATTATAGGAACAGCTTTGTACACTGCAAGAGAGAATAGAAAATGGAATTTAATAGATTAGAAAGTAGCCCATAGTGTCTATGTACTCCAATGTAAATTGGCAGATTCTAACCAGGCATTTATAGAGATGGCTACAAGTTGAAGGGTCATCTAGGTCCTGTGTGCATAGCCTGTAGCTAGACTTTCTCCTCCTGCCCCTGTGATAATATGGTGTCACCCCTGTTTGTAATGCCCATGGATCATCCTGTTGAACAATATATAATCCCCTCTGGGTGTCTTTAGGCCTGGGAACCCCCAGGGTGTCAGGGTGAGGTGATCCAGCAGCTATGCCCTCCCTCCATCCCTGGAATTGACTGATAACACCTGGCAGGCCATGTCAACAAAGCAGCCTCTTATCCCTAGGGGCTAAGGGACAGGGACAGCCTGCCCCAGGGAGAGGGTGAGAGAGTGGTTGTCCTGGCCCTCCATAGGCATCAGTGTGAGTGTGTGTGGGGGGATGTGTGTCTGTGTGTGTGTGCCGCGGGCCTGTGTGTTATGAGGTGGTCGAGGTTAAATGGATAGATGATGGACAGAAATCCCAAGTGAAAAGAGAAGGTGCCATTTTCTGTGCCTGTGTGGTCTCACTTCCTGTTCTTGGTCCTCGAGAGGCAATTCCTACCAAGGGTTGGTACTGTAACTACTTTAATGATTCAGCAAAGCTGTTGCGATCTAAATGCCTTGTGAGGGGCACTAATAAGGGTTCACAGTGGCTAACTGCTCTAAATAGCATAATGTGATCTGGAGAATAAAGAATGTGAATTTGGTCACAAAATGCATTATTATTGCGTGTAATTTGGGCTAAAAGAAATCAGACAACTGTTATCCAATATGTGACTCACCGCCTCGATTTTGTCTTGTCTAGCTGCAATTGAAATGGTGCTTTTTACATTGGATTAAAGTAGAGACTCAGAGCTACAAAATATCATACACAGCAGTTGAGGAGCAATGGGAAAGTAATTCTGCTATGAAAGTTGATAAATTTGTAACCCCACTTTTGAGAAAATGGCCCTTGAATATTTTGGTACACCTACTGTAGAGCTCTTCTTTGTCTACACCCATTCAGCATCGTTCACATATTATGTTACAGTTTCCCATTTATACAGTTGAAGTCAGAAGTTTACATGCACCTTAGCCAAATACATTTAAACTCAGTTTTTCACAATTCCTGACATTTAATTCCAGTAAGAATTCCCTGCCTTAGGTCAGTTAAGATCACCACTTTATTTTAAGAATATGAAATGTCAGAATACTATTAGAGAGAATTATTTATTTCAGCTTTTATTTCTTCCAGCACATTCCCAGTGGGTCAGAAGTTCACATAAACTCAATTAGTATTTGGTAGCATTGCTTTTAAATTGTTTAACTTGGGTCAAACATTTCGGGTAGCCTTCCACAAGCTTCCCACAATAAGTTGGGTGAATTTTGGCCCATTCCTCCTGACAGAGCTGGTGTAACTGAGTCAGGTTTGTAGGGCTCCTTAATCGCACACACTTTTTCAGTTCTGCCCACAAATTTTCTATAGGAATGAGGTCAGGGCTTTGTGATGGCCACTCCAATACCTTGACTTTGTTGTCCTTAAGCCATTTTGCCACAACTTTGGAAGTATGCTTGGGGTTTTGTCCATTTGGAAGACCCATTTGCGACCAAGCTTTAACTTCCTGACTGATGTCTTGAGATGTTACTTCAATATATCCACATGATTGTCCTTCCTCATAATGCCATTTATTTTGTGAAGTGCACCAGTCCCTCCTGCAGCAAAGCACCCATACAACATGATTCTGCCACCCCCGTGCTTCACGGTTGGGATGGTATTCCTCGGGGAGGTGTTCCTCCCCATTTTCCCTCCAAACATAACGATGGTCATTTTGGCCAAACAGTTCTATTTTTGTTTAATCAGATGAGAGGACATTTCTCCAAAAAGTATGATCTTTGTCCCCATGTGCAGTTGCAAACCGTAGTCTGGCTTTTTTATGACAGTTTTGGAGCCGTGGCTTCTTCCTTACTGAGCGTGCTTTCAGGTTATGTCGACATAGAACTCGTTTTACGAGTTTTCATACCAAAGTACGTTCATCTCTAGGAGACAGAACGCGTCTCCTTCCTGAGCGGTATGACGGCTGCGTTGTCCCATGGTGTTTGTACTATTGTTTGTACAGATAAACGTGGTACCTTCAGGCATTTGGAAATTGCTCCCAAGGATGAACCAGAGTTCTGGACATCTACAATTTATTCTGAGGACTTAGCTGATTTCTTTTGATTTTCCCATGATGGCAAGCAAAGAGGCACTGAGTTTGAAGGTAAGCCTTGAAATACATCCACAGGTACACCTCCAAATGACTCAAATGATGTCAATTAGCCTATCAGAAGCTTCTAGAGACATGACATCATTTTCTGGAATTTTCCAACCTGTTTAAAGGCACAGTCAACTTAGTGTATGTAAACGTCTGACCCACTGGAATTGTGATACAGTGAATAATAAGTTAAATAATCTGTCTGTAAACAATTGTTGGAAGAAATGTCATGCACAAAGTAGATGTCCTAACCGACTTGCCAAAACTATAGTTTGTTAACAAGAAATTTGTGGAGTGGTTGATAAATGAGTTTTAATTAATGACACCAACCTGATGATGTACTGTACATGTGATGTAGAAATTGTGTTGCAGCTGTTTATATTAGATTACACTGTACAGGCATCGGTCAAATTCGACAGTACACAGAGGATTTTGGTCTTCTGGGATGTTACAAGAAGCCACATGTTATCCCATAAATTATAAATGGCTGTCTCGATTGAAACAAAGCCGAACCTGTGCTTACATGTAATCTCACTTGAGGGAATCTGCTGCCGCAGAGTCAAAACCATGGTGTCAGCAACATTCTCGCCCCCACAGTGAACGGGGTTCACTGACATTACTCAACAAGCCCCAACATTTATGTTAATGTTGTCTTAGTGTTAATGAACCAACCAATCAGTGCAGAATGGTACTGAGCTGTACAATAATACATAAACCTAGCCCTTTATACGGCACCCACGGGTGCTAACTAAGACAACTACAGTAATAACAGCACTGGGGTAATATTTGTGCCTGCATGCATTACTTCCATGTCCCCTTAATCTGAGGATTGCTCTCCTGTCATTTATTTCCGACCATTCCTCTGTTGGTGTTGCATTTTAGAAATTGATTTGTTTAAAGGGCACGGTCATTATTAGGGGGGGCACAGCGAGGCTAGCTGTTGTCCCATTTGTACATCCTCCTAAAAGCATTAGTGTCTGCGGAATGTCATCTCTCTCGTGTGCGAAGCCAGTCTCCTTAACACCGCTGATCCAAAGGCGTTCCATCTCCCATAGACACGGTTCCAGTGATATCGCTGCATTATGCAAAAGCACGCCCCAAATTAAATATTTTGTTTTGATCCTGTGTTCTTGAAATATGCATGCGAAGGGGCCATGACACGCTCACCTTTTAACTCCCTGTGACACTGGGACTCTGTTTTTACTGTCTGCCTGCCTCAGCTACAAACCCACTGTACATGTTTGATTCACTTTTTTAATGAATCATCATCACGGGACATCCATTTTGCTCCCCTTGAGAAAGCTCATGAGAGAGAGTAGCGTGTGGACATGAGGAAATGTCGACAGTCACAGAATGCAAATGATCACACCGACTGTAACTCAGGCTGGTCTGTAATTCAGGCTGGTCTATATCTCAGGCTGGTCTATTACTCAGGATGGTCTATAACTCAGGCTGATCTGTAACTCAGGCTGGTCTGTAACTCAGGCTCATCTGTAACTCATGTTGGTCTATATCTCAGGCTAGTCTATAACTCAGGCTGGTCTATAACTCAGGCTGGTCTGTAACTCAGGCTGGTCTGTAACTCAGGCTGGTCTGTAACTCAGGCTGGTCTGTAACTCAGGCTGGTCTGTAACTTAGACTGGTGGAGGCCGGTCTGGGCTAGATTGAATATGGCTAATTTGAGTTTCTCTTGTCTATTTTTACACATCACTATGTGTTCATGTTCATGAATGTGGGTGCGTGCATGTGTCGAAAAATAACACAATGGAACGTGATCATATGATATGAGACATGATAAATTGCTCTCGGGGGATACTTGTAGCTGGGTAAAATCGTCAATTAGTGATGTTCAGTTGCTTGCGGTGGTGGTGGTGTTGTTTGAGCTGAATGCTTTGGTTTTTCTCCATACTGTAACAGATGGAGAGACTGGTCTCCTGGCTCCTCCCTGTGTGATCACTGATCAGAGGATCTATGGCAAGGCAACCATGTTTACGTACCATACAGCATGCTGTCAGATTTGTTTAAATGTTGTTTGACAGGCAATTGTACCTATATGGTTAAACATGATCTGATTTAGAAAGATTGTTTTCTTAGAATCAGTTTTAAAAGAATCCTACACTCAAAAAGGTATTTTGTTCATTAGTCAGCAGTCCAGTTTTCAAGATAGAGCACTTTCAGTACAGAGCAAAAACTTGCCTCGATGAAGTGTTTGCAAAACATTTTTCGATTTGACTTACAGTGAACTAATGGACAACAATACGAAAATATTGTTTTTTAGAGTAGGTTAACTTAACTAGGTGTAACTTTTACTATCATCAGCAGCATGAAGGCCATTGACTTTTGGTCTCCTCTTGACCACATGTAACTGAGCCCTGGATTCACCTGCTTTCACATTCAAAAGTGTGTGTGTGTGTGTGTGTGTATGTATGTGTGTGTGTGTGTGTGTGTGTGTGTGTGTGTGTGTGTGTGTGTGTGTGTGTGTGTGTGTGTGTGTGTGTGTGTGTGTGTGTGTGTGTGTGTGTGTGTGTGTGTGTGTGTGTGTGTGAAGAGATGCAGATGACACAGGCTGGTCTTTTGGTTTCTACTGGAAGTTTCACAATCTTTCTTTAAAGCCGAGCAATAATTAAAGCCAAGGTGTCTGGCTGATGCTATAACACTCTCAGGGCCTAGCAGCCGCCTTTCTGCAGACAGAGGGCTGGTGCTGTAACACTCTCAGGGCCTAGCAGCAGCCACCTTTCTGCAGACAGAGGGCTGGTGCAGTAACACTCTGCAGGGGGCCTAGCAGCCACCTTTCTGCAGACAGAGGCTGGTGCTGTAACACTCTCAGGGCCTAGCAGCCACCTTTCTGCAGACAGAGGGCTGGTGCTGTAACACTCTCAGGGCCTAGCAGCCACCTTTCTGCAGACAGAGGGCTGGTGCTGTAACACTCTCAGGGCCTAGCAGCCACCTTTCTGCAGACAGAGGGCTGGTGCAGTAACACTCTCAGGGCCTAGCAGCCACCTTTCTGCAGACAGAGGGCTGGTGCTGTAACACTCTCAGGGCCTAGCAGCCACCTTTCTGCAGACAGAGGGCTGGTGCAGTAACACTCTCAGGGCCTAGCAGCCACCTTTCTGCAGACAGAGGGCTGGTGCTGTAACACTCTCAGGGCCTAGCAGCCACCTTTCTGCAGACAGAGGGCTGGTGCTGTAACACCTCTGCAGGGCCTAGACAGAGGGCAGCCACCTTTCTGCAGACAGAGGGCTGGTGCTGTAACACTCTCAGGGCCTAGCAGCCACCTTTCTGCAGACAGAGGGCTGGTGCTAACACTAACACTCTCAGGGCCTAGCAGCCACCTTTCTGCAGACAGAGGGCTGGTGCTGTAACACTCTCAGGGCCTAGCAGCCACCTTTCTGCAGACAGAGGGCTGGTGCAGTAACACTCTCAGGGCCTAGCAGCCACCTTTCTGCAGACAGAGGGCTGGTGCAGTAACACTCTCAGGGCCTAACAGCCGCCTTTCTGCAGACAGAGGGCTGGTGCAGTAACACTCTCAGGGCCTAGCAGCCACCTTTCTGCAGACAGAGGGCTGGTGCAGTAACACTCTCAGGGTAACACTCTCAGCCTAGCCCACCTTTCTGCAGACAGAGGGCTGGTGCAGTAACACTCTCAGGACCTAGCAGCCACCTTTCTGCAGACAGAGGGCTGGTGCAGTAACACTCTCAGGGCCTAGCAGCCACCTTTCTGCAGACAGAGGGCTGGTGCTGTAACACTCTCAGGGCCTAGCAGCCACCTTTCTGCAGACAGAGGGCTGGTGCTGTAACACTCTCAGGGCCTAGCAGCCACCTTTCTGCAGACAGAGAGCTGGTGCAGTAACACTCTCAGGGCCTAGCAGCCACCTTTCTGCAGACAGAGGGCTGGTGCAGTAACACTCTCAGGGCCTAGCAGATGCTTTTTTGCAGACAGAGAAAACACACATTCATTAATTTATTCCCATATGTTTAATATCGCTAAAAACGCCCTATGCCTCATAACAAACTAATCTGCTTTTGCTAAATATCACAGAAGTTGAAAAAAACAAACATAGCAGGTATGCTAATACTCATGGCTATGCCACAAACAACCCGTCTGTGTATTTCCATATTTGCTACTACAAAGGCGGCTTATGCCTTTTGAAAATGTAATAAAAAATCTACCACTTTCTCAATTTCCCTTTAATCTGTAGCCAGTATCATTTTGGTTAGTGTAGCAATAATGAGCAATGGCTCATTCTGCAAGATGCCAGCTGTTGAGCCATGGCCTTTTCCCCTCAACATGCTTTAGGGGCCAATCCTTCAGCAGGCTATAGGGGCCAATCCTTCAAAATGTTTTAGGGTCCAATCCTTCAAAAGGCTTTAGGGGCCAATCTTTCAACATGCTTTATGGGCCAATCCTTCAACAAGCTCTAGGGGCCCTTCCTTCAACAGGCTTTAGGGGCCAATCCTTCAACAGGTTAAGGGGCCCTTCCTTCAACAGGCTTTAGGGGCCAATCCGAGCAGTTATGGAATGGGTGAGGATAAAAACAGTTTTGTGTTCCATTTTGGAATAACTTTTGTAATTTTGGGTTGGGATATGAACAAAGATTAGAGCATTGAATATGAATTGTATTAGGACCAAGATAATGAGCAGGTATATGTAGCTTTGCCCACCAAACCTTTCTTATGCTCGTCCATCCCTCCAAAACCATCCATCGTTGTGAGCATATTATTTTAACCTGTTTCCATGCCCTTCCTGTTTTGTAGCTCACTTATGCTGCAGTTGTAAAATACTCTGTAAGGTACAATACGTACAGGTAACTGCCAAAATAAAGGAAACACTTGAGGAAATGAGGAAGGTGCTTCCACACAGGTGTGGTTTTCCGAGTTAATTAAGCAATTCGAAGAAGACCTCTCAGTTACTTTGAAAGAGGGATCTCAAAGGAGCGTAGGAGGACAGTCGCTATTTATCGTGCCCACTAATCAAGCATACTGTGCTTGTCAAATCAAATCACATTTTACTGGTCACATACACATGTTTAGCAGATGTTATTAAAGGTGTAGTGAAATACTTGGGTTTCTAGCTCCAACAGTACAGTAATATCTAACAATTCACAACAATACTGTAAAAGTAAAATAATGGAATTAAGGAATATATAAATATTAGGATGAGCAATGTCGGATGTAGCATAGACGAAAATACAGTAGAATAGAATACAGTATATACGTACATGAGATGAGTAAAGCAAAAATATGTAAACATTATTAAAGTGACTAGTGTTCCATTATTATAGTGGCCAGTGAAGTCTATGTATATAGGGTAGCAGCCTCTAAGGTGCAGGGTTACGTAACAGGGTGGAAGCCGCCTAGTGATGACTGTTTAACAGTCTGATGGCCTTGAGATAGAAGCTGTTTTTCAGTCTCTTAGTCCCAGCTTTGATGCACCTGTACTGACCTCGCCTTCTGGATATATTAGGGTGAACAAACATCTTTTTGGCCTTCATGTGACATCGGCTGCTGTAGGTGTCCTGGAGGGCAGGTAGTTTGCCCCGGGTGATGCGTTAGGTGTAGGTGAGGCTTTCCACCTACTCCACTGCGGTCCTGTCGATGTGGATAGGGGGGTGCTCCCTCTGCTGTTTCCTGAAGTCCACGATCAGCTCCTTTGTTTTGTCGACATTGAGTGAGAGGTTATTTTCCTGGCACCACACTCCCAGGGCCCTCACCTCCTCCCTGTAGGTTATCTAGTCATCGTTGGTAATCAGGCCTACTACTGTTGTGTCATCTGCAAACTTGATGATTGAGGCGTTCTTAGCCACACAGTCATGAGTGAACAGGGAGTACTGGAGGGGACTGAGCACCCTTGTGGGGCCCCTGTGTTGAGGATCAGCGAAGTAGAGGTGTTGTTTCCTACCTTCACCACCTGGGGGGCGCCCCGTCAGGAAGTCCAGGACCAAGTTGCACAGGGTGGGGTTCAGATCCAGGGCCTCGAGCATAATGATGAGCTAGGAGGGTACTATGGTGTTGAATGCTGAACTAGAGTCAATGAACAGCATTCTTACATAGGTATTCCTCTTGTCCACATGGGATAGGGCAGTGTGCAGTGCGATGGCGATTGCATCATCTGTGGATCTATTGGTGCGGAAAGCAAAGACATTTTACTATTCTCTCTCTAATGCACACAACCATTAAATCACTCTTTATCACTGATTACAACAGCATATCAAATACAACAGGAGTAACTTCTCTCTGTATATGGATCGTACCTTTCAAAGACGTGTGATGACACTATGGAATAATAATGCTGTAGGCCTATATACACACACACACAGAATTTATAAGCTTTGTTTTACATTTTAGTATATTATCCTTGTGACATTGTTAACTACAAGGATATAACATGACATTTGAAATACTTAATTTCATAAAACAACAAACTTTTGAATGTAGTTTTTATCAACTTTGCTTGAGCCCTCCGGTCTGCCATTAAATCGGTATGCTATTTTCCCCACTTCAAATAGGAATTACAGGAGTTTCCACGCGACCTTCCTAAGATCAATGTAAAACACTCACCTTTTGTGATAGAATCAGTTTTATCTTGGCAAAAATCAGACTTCTCTTTCACTGTTCCTTCTAGCCAAAAACTACGGAGGACCCTTCTGTGGTTTACCTCTGCCGTGTGCATTTGCATCAATCTGATTGGTCAAGAGTTAATTCATTCTGCCTCTCAGACTCCCCCCATGTGCTCCTGTCTCAAGTTGCACTCTGTCTCAATAAACATGATTCTGTTTCTGTCTCACGGGACACTTCAAATATTTAACCAGTTCCAGGGGCTGACAGTCACATTAGCTTTAATTGGATTGTTCTGCACTTGATTAGCCTGCCTAGCCATTTGCTTGTGATGATGGTGATACACTCACACCAGAGTCACAAGGACCAGTTTTAGAAAACTAGTAATGATCCAAGACGAAGATCCACATGTGATTTGAAACATTGTGTATTTACTAGCCTAATGAAAGGTATAGTAGCAATCGTGTGTGTGGGTCCTACTTAATACGATTATATGGACGGGGAGATTCATGTAGCCAACTCTGGTCCAACTCTGGATTTCTGGTCCAACTCCCTAGTGGGGGAGTCCATAAGCTCTCCCTTCCTCAGAGAGGTCTGGGTAGAACACTGCATCACACCACTGACACAAAACGGAACGTTTTTCCACAGGGAACATAGGTTTGTGCCATGGTCCGCTGGCCACTTCATTACTTTAGCAGACAGAAATACAAACGTTCAATTACGTACGGCTGTAATTTGACCTGTAGTGGTTCTGTTGAGAGAAAGCCACAAAATAAAGGGAGCACACGTAGTCACCCGCTCTGACAGGAGTAGTATATCATTGTTCCTGTAAAGACATATCAATTAATCAGACTAGTTTTGACAGCTTGGCTTTATACATTACATTTTCCTATTGTCCCATGGGGCTGGGGCCTGCTCAACTAAAACCAAGGCTTCATACTCTGTATGGCCTGCATATGGTCTTACTGTATGTGTGTGTGATTGGATTATGTTTAAACTTTACATTTACAGTTTAATTCATTTAAACATCTATATTATAGGCTTTGTTGGCATCAGTACTATGATATGATTTGATAGGTCATTCAGGGTAAATAGGCAGGATGATAACCCTGTAGCATTAACCACTGTTTCGCCTCCACCGGAATTTCACACCATCAAATCAAAAGTTATTATAACAATTATGCATACATTATGCTGTCCACGAATGGTTTGGTGGCCCTCCAGCTTTTATGGAACCCACAGCATAACATTCATGAGTTATGTATACGTAGATTTCCAGTACTGTGTCGAAGACTACCACCAAATAAAGGAGTCATATTACTGTATATAGCTTAGTCCTTATCTAGAATATCTTGACAGGTATGTTGCCCTTAATCATATATTGAGTAAGTCTCTTTCAGGGTCAGCTTGGCCTATAAACAGGTTAAGATGCCATTTGCATTATGGATGGATTGAAATGTGGCTCAATCCACAGGAGTAGCGAAGTAGATGGATTGAAATGTGGCCCAATCCAAAGGTGTGGCCACCACTAGTGATGAGTCTCTCAGCAGCTCATCAACCAATCTGTGATTGAGTCTGAGATGAGCTGTCTTAAAACCCTTCAGCTTATGTTCAGCCTATAGCCTCTACTGTACACTCTTAGAAAAGAAGGGCTCCAAAAGGGTTATTCATCTGTCCCCATAGGATCCTTTTTTGGAAAGGGTTCTACCTCTGTGAAAAGAGTTCTAGATGGAACCCAAAAGGGTTCTACCTGGAACCAAAAGGTTCTAGACAGCACCTTTTTTCTAAGAGTGTATGATCAAAACAATGACAAATATTTTGCAGTGTGTATCTGCTCTGCACAGAGCATATTACTCTTAGACAAATAAGGAAATGACAAGACTGACTTGGTTTGATGTGTATATGTTCACAGTGAACTGTTAGAAATAAGTGCTGAACTCCTGGTGGCAGCTTGAATACAGGTGATTTGGCACACCTGCTGGTGTTTGAAGGTAACAAGCAAAGAGAGATGGTGTGTACCGGGGGCATTCACACACTTTTCACTACAGATCTGACAGCAGTTTAGGGGTTTCTGGGGGTTTTCGGTCACACTTTCTATTTAACAGTTTATGTTTGTGTGTGCATGCCGGCTGTGACACCATTTGACTGTCTTCATTTCCATAACTAAAGCAACCTCGCAGTTTGGTATCTCTGCGTGACTTTTCCTCCTCTCCTCCCTCTCCCAACGTCCTTGCAATTCTCCTCCTTCTCTTATCTGGCTGAACTGGTGCCAGCTTCTTTTTCTCCAGCAACTATTTTCTTGCTGATATGTATTCAGTGGCTGAACAGTTTGTCCTCTGGTACTGTTGAGGAACTGTGTGGGGACATTAGAGGCCACCGGGAGAGGGAACAAAGCTTTGCTTGTGATTGCTGATCACAGATCGGACCAACCGGGAAGCCAAAAGGGCTTTGGCTGGCAGGGTCTCCCTCCCCTCCTCTCCTCTCCCTCCTTCCCCTCTATCTCTGCCAAGGCAGCAGTTACACTTCCTGGGGACCAAACATATTAAAGCACATTACACATTACATATAAAACAAAAGATAAAACAGAATATCATATAACATTAATTACACCACTGCATAACTACAAAACAAAATATTTAATACCACCATACAACAATATCACAATGTATGCGTATGTATGTGTCTGTATCTGTCACGTCCTGACCATAGTTTGCTTTGTATGTTTATATGTTTTGTTTGGTCAGGGTGTGATCTGAGTGGGCATTCTATGTTGGATGTCTAGTTTGTCTGTTTCTGTGTTTGGCCTGATATGGTTCTCAATCAGAGGCAGGTGTTAGTCGTTGTCTCTGATTGGGAACCATATTTAGGTAGCCTGTTTTGTCATTGTGGGTTGTGGGTGATTGTCTATGTTTATGTTAGTTGCTTGTGTCAGCACATTTTGGTATATAGCTTCACTTTCGTTTATTGTTTTGTATTCAGTGTTCAGTGCTTTCTTTAATTAAAATATCATCATCAACACATACCACGCTGCATTTTGGTCCGCTTCTTACGACGATCGTGACAGTACCTTTGCGTGTGTCTCTTTACAGTCTCCGTTGTTCCAGAAGGTGTATTTTTAAATATGATTCTACTGCTTGCATCAGATACCTGATGTGGAATAGAGTTCCATGTAGTCAAATCAAAGTTTATTTGTCACGTGTGCCGAATACAACAGGTGTAGACCTTACAGTGAAAAACTAGACTTGGCACTCCGGGACCGCTTGCCATGCAGTAGTAGAGAGAACCGTCTATGGCTGGGGTCTTTGACAATTTTTAGGGCCTTCCTCTGACACCGCCTGGTATAGAGGTCCTGGATGGCAGGCAGCTTAGCCCCAGTGATGTACTGGGCCATACGCACTAACCTCTGTAGTGCCTTGTGGTCAGAGGTCGAGCAATTGCCATACCAGGAAGTGATGCAACCAGTCAGGATGCTCTCAATGTTACAGCTGTAGAACCTTTTGAGGATCTCAGGACCCATGCCAAATCTTTTCAGTCTCCTGAGGTGGAAAAGGTGTTGTCGTGCCCTCTTCTCAACTGTCTTGGTGTGTTTGGACCATGATAGTTTGTTGGTGATGTGGACACCAAGGAACTTCAAACACTCGACCCGCTCCACTTCAGCCCCGTCTGTTCGACCCTCCTTTTCCTATATTCCACGATCAGCTCCTTTGTCTTGCTCACATTGAGTGAGAGGTTGTTGTCCTGGCTCTACACTGCCAGGTCTCTGACCTCCTCCTCACCTCCGTCTCATTGTTGTCAGTGATCAAGCCTACCACTGTTGTGTCGTCATCAAACTTAATGATGGTGTTGGAGTCTTGCTTGGCCACACAGTTGTGGGTGAACAGGGAGAACAGGATGGGACTAAGCGCACACCCCTGATGAGCCCCAGTTTTGAGGATCAGCGTGGCAGATGTGTTGTTGCCTACCCTCACCACCTGGGGACAGTCCGTCAGGAAGTCCCGGATCCAGTTGCAGAGGGAGGTGTTTAGTCCCAGGGTTCTTAGCTTAGTGATGAGCTGTGTGGGCACTATGGTGTTGAACGCTGAGCTGTAGTCAATGAACAGCATTCTCACATAGGTGTTCATTTTGTCCAGATGGGAAAAGGCAGTGTGGAAAGCGATTGGGATTGCGTCACCAGTGTATCTGTTGGGGCTGTATGCAAATTGGAGTGGGTCTAGGGTTTCCGGCATGATGGTGTTGATGTGAGCCATCACTAGCCTTTCAAAGCACTTCATGGCTACTGGCGTGAGTGCTATGGGGCGGTAATAATTTAGGCAGGTTACCTTTGCTCCGTGCAAGCTTTGAGTACACATCCTGTGATTACTCCTGGCCCACGACTTTGTGAATGTTGATCTGTTTAAAGGTCTTGCTCACATCAGCTACGGGGAGCGTGATCTAACAGTCGTCCGGAACAGCTGGTGCTCTCATGCATGCTTCAGTATTGTTGCCTCAAAGCAAGCATTAAAGCATTTAGCTCGTCTGGTGGGCTCGCGTCACTGGGCAGCTCACAGCTGGTT
This sequence comes from Oncorhynchus tshawytscha, assembly GCF_018296145.1. NCBI lineage: Eukaryota > Metazoa > Chordata > Actinopteri > Salmoniformes > Salmonidae > Oncorhynchus > Oncorhynchus tshawytscha. The sequence goes on from NC_056459.1 coordinate 20,005,331, forward strand.
TTCCCTTTGTAGTCCGTAATAGTTTTCAAGCCTTGTGACATCCGACGAGCATCAGAGCCAGTGTAGTAGGATTCAATCTTAGTCCTTTATTGACTCTTTGCCTGTTTGATGGTTAGATACAATCTTAGTTTTACATATGTAGAATTAATTTAGAGGCCGTTTACCAATATGTTGTTACCATCCAGGCCTTACCAGCCTACCACTGCAAGGCTGATAGAGATACCCTTGATCAGTTTCAGCCAGGCTATTTACTGGCTGAAAAGTAGCATTCCTACAAACAATAGCTGTGTTCAAATACTCATACTAACTGCACTAACTGTACTATTTGTGATGTACATTTAGTATGTAGTATGCTTATTGGTTATAGTATGGATGTGGTTAGTATGCCAAAAGTTCCCAGGTGTCGTACTACATTCGCCAAAATACGAAGTATACGAGCAGTTGACACTATTTTTTGTGCTTTTAGGGCCCATAATGCAATTCTTCAGAAAATTGGCGTGGCTTCACAACATTTTCAGATTAGAAGAAAAATTAGGAAAATATTCAACCGAAGTCCGACAAATTCATTGCTTTAACTAATTATAACAAATGTTAAGAAAATGTTGAGCTATGTAGTATAGTAATGACTTTTCAAATAAGTGACATGACACATTATGTTGGCTGACAATTTGTTAGCTACACTAGCCACACGAACCGCATAGCATATCATTTTAGCAGTTGTATCAGTATGTTAGCTAGCTACCTAACGTTAGTTGGTTACTAATAGATGGAACTTGCCAGAATATTAACTATATGCTATACAACTAACTACACAACTTTTATTGACTTGATTATTCACATTATTCTTAGCTTAGCTAAGTGGTATAATTGTTGTGCGTTCTCAGGGGACATTGTTAATGAAGTTGTAAGATGTCTAGCTAGTAATTTGTTAGCTATGCCAACAAACTAGCAAGAAGTTGCATAGCAACAGCATCTACTTCCGTTAGACAGGTGAAGCGCTCGCACACTCAACTGAAAGGATACAGTTCTAAGGTATGTAGCAGAGGTGTGGACTCAAGTCATATGACTTGGACTCGAGTCAGACTTGAGTCACAAATATGATGACTTGCATCTCGACATTGACTTTAACACCAATGACTCGTGACAACTTGGACTTGAGCTTTTGACGCGAACTGACTTGATTCACTCCCCAAGCCCAAATATTTAAAATGATGCTATTAAAAAAAGTGTGCAGCGCATCAACTCTTAATTTAACGGATTACAGTTTGAATCGGACTGCAGCCAATCAAATTGTGCCAGCTCAGAGAAAGTTGCGCGTGGCAGTGCAGAGGAAGGTCGGCGAGTGAATTCAGATGGAGCCCTTGGAAAGATGATATCCAAAATTATTATTTTCGGATATAAAGACTACGCTGTATCAACAAAAAACATATTGCAACTTGCAAAACATGCGGGAAGAAAATTACAGACGGAGGTGCAACAACTTCCAACTTTGTTCAACATTTGAAGCTGCACAAAGAACAGTAAGTCGTGGCTAATATAGCCGACAGCTATATCATTCATAACTTTGCCAGTGTAGCATGTTGGCTAACTTAACGTTAAATCAATAAGCCTCCACACAGTCTGTCAGTGCGGGAACATGATCATTGCACCCAAGATTGAGCTACAACTGGCTAGGCAGTTGGTAGCCTAAACCCTGCCTGATGTTACTGATGTTCCTAAAGCCTTTGACATATGTTAGCCTACCGTAACCACACACACACACAGTGTGTGTGTGTGTGTGTGTGTTAAGGTTGGGCAAATGTGTACAAGCCTACATCACCCGATTGAGGCGGCAGGGTAGCCTAGTGGTTAGAGCGTTGGACTAATAACCAAAATGTTATGTTCAAATCCCCGAGCTGACAAGGTACAAATCTGTCGTTCTGCCCCTAAACAGGCAGTTAACCCACTGTTCCTAGGCCGTCTTTGAAAATAAGAATTTGTTCTTAACTGATTTGCCTAGTAAAATAAAAAATACATTTGCGCCCCATAGCGATCCTCGATACTCGATCACTATTGGGGGGGCGGGGTCTTCCTTATGGCTACCCATGTGACTTCCATGGAAATATAAAGTTTATTTGGAAAGTAATAAATATATTTTTAAAAGCATTCATGATTTACGTAAATGTAATATACTAACTATTACTCTTGTTAAAAATATGAAATGGTATTACATTTGGTGAAGAGCACATTATGACTTGTTTAGGACTCGAAACTCAAAGTTTAGGACTTGAGACTTGACTTGATACTTGTTGGTCTTGACTTGAGACTTGACTCGGACTGGCCTATCTTGACTTGAGACTTGACTTGGACTGGCCTGTCTTGCCTTGGGAGTTGACTTGGGAATTGAGTGCTATGACTTGAGACTTACTTGTGACTTGTAAAACAATAACTTGGTCCCACCTCTGGTATATACTACATAGTATGTAGTATATATACTTAAGTATGTAGTATACAGTATATACAGTATATTATTATGGGTATTCAAACACAGATAGGAACTCTCCTCTCTGTGTCACACAGATAGCATTCCCCATTAGGAACTATTCTCTCTGGGGAGCATCTTGTCTTGGCTGGGGCCCAGGGCTCTAGGAATTGTTGTATAGGAGTGGAGTGAGGTAAACAGTGAAGATTACTGAGATTAATTAGACTGGCTTAGTGTATTATCCTGCCCAGTGTGTTCCTTCTAACTGTTTTCTCATGCATTGAGACAGGTACAAAACTGTCAGAATAAACAGGGCAGGTAGAGCAGGTTGAATATCATGGGTGTGTGTTTGTGTATGTGTGTGTGTGCGTTTTTTAAATGTGTTGCAGAAATGTGGAAGATGCAGGTAGCCTATTCTACCTTGTTTGGATAATGGAGAGACGTTGTCACTTGGATCATAGAGGGTGATGCGATTAGGAAGCATGATGGATGGTTTTGTGTGTTTATGTGTGCGCGTGTGTGCGTGCGAGTGTGTGGCACGGGTAAAGGATAGTTTGGTTTGTATTGTCTGTCAGTCCACCAATCAGTCAATGTTGAGACAAACAATACTGCAATTCCACCGACATCTTGTTATCTTTACACACTTGACGAGCCAAACCGTTTTTGCATGCAGCGAATTAGCAGCCCTATAAATAAAAGATTGATATACACACAAATACTGACGTGCATGCAATAACACGAATACGCACAGAGGAAGGCAGGCACATTCCTTGAAAAGGTACCATTTTCAAATCAGCAAAAACATCTTGAGAGCGCCTCCACCAGCCCCACTACAACAGGTCCCACTGTCCACCCCTCTTCCACCTGGTCCCAGTGGGATTCGAATTGCGCTCCAGAGGCAGTATGATGGGACGGCTGCCGGATGCCAGGGGTTTCTACTACAGCAGGAGCTCTACCTGGCGACCGTCCACCCGGCTCCTTCGGGGGATGAGTGTGTGTCCGCCCACATCTCCTGCTTCTCAGGCAAAGCCCTGGACCATTACGCAGAGTTCACGGGTAAACGTCGGTGAACGTCTGTTCCACCTGAGGCAGGGGCTGAGGAGCGCGCAGGATTTCGCCTTGGACTTCTGGACCCTGGCACCAGCGTGGAATGGAACGACAGGGCCCTGATTGATCACTACAGGTGCAGCCTGCGCGAGGACGTCCGTTGGGAGTTGGCCTGCCGAGACACCACCCTCACATTGGACCAGCTGGTGGACATAACATGCTGACTTCCCGCGGACGTCCGGATTGGGACCTGTCAGTTCCATTCCCCAGCACGTCTGCTCCGACGCCCATGGAGCTGGGAGGTGCTGCACTTAGGGCGACCGGAGGAGGGGCCATCTGCACCTCAAGGAGTCGAGGCAGCAGGTACTATCGTGTCACCCCAGGTGAGTCGGCACCAGGCTCACCCAGAGCACCCTGTTGCTCACATGTATGTGTTTATTTAATTTCCTGATTTTTCCCCGCATTCCCAGCATAAGGCACTAGTAGATTCAGGCGCAGCTGGGAATTTTATTGACCGTTCATTTGCTCATAGTTTAGGGATTCCCCTTGTTCCTGTGGATATGCCCTTCCCTGTGCACACCCTAGATAGTCAACCATTAGAGTCAGGGCTGATTAGGGAGGCCACCGCTCCACTTGACAAGGTTACGCAGGAGGGTCATAAGGAGCGTTTCCCGTGGTGCTGGACTTACAACTGGTTGGCCTGTCATGACCCTACTATTTCGTGGCAACATAGGGCTCTCAAGGGCTGGTCACGAGAGTGCTCAGGGAGGTGTGGGGGTTTCTATCAGTGCGACTACGGTGGAAAGTCCAGAACAGGTCTCCAACTTGCGCATCCCCTCAGAAAATGCCGATTTGACTCTCGCCTTCTGTAAGAAGAGGGCAACTAAATTACCACCTCAATGACGGGGGGATTATGCGATAAATCTCCTGGTAGACGCAGCACTTCCCAGGAGTCACTTCCCTCTGTCACAGGAGGAGACGGTGGCTATGGAAAAATATGTCTCCGAATCCCTGGGGCAGGGATACATTCGGCCCTCCACTTCACCTGCCTCCTCAAGTTTATTTTTTGTGAAGAAGAAGGATGGGGTTCTGCGCCCGTGTATTGGCTATCAAGGGATCAATCAGATCACTGTGAGGTACAGCTACCCGCTGCCTCTCATCACCAGTGCGATCGAGTCAATGCACGGGGCACGATTCTTTACAAAATTGGATCTCAGGAGCGCTTACAACCTGGTGCATATCCAGGAGGGGGACGAGTGGAAAACGGCATTTAGTACCACCTCAGGGCACTATGAGTACCTCGTCATGCCGTATGGGTCTTCCAGGCCTTTGTTGACAAGGTTTTCCGGGACCTGCACGGGCAGGGTGTAGTGGTGTATACCGACGACATTCTGATATACTCCACTACACGTGCCGAGCATGTTTCCCTGGTGTTCAGGTTGCTTGGTCAACTGTTGGAGCATGAGCTGTACTTCAAGGCTGAGAAGTGCCTGTTCAACCAGCAGTCCGTCTCCTTCCTAGGGTACCGCATTTCCACTTCAGGGTGCTGATGGAGAGTGACCGCATTTCAGCCGTGCGTAATTGGCCGACGCCCACCATGGTAAGGAAGTGCAGCGGTTTTTAGGGTTTGCCAATTACTACCGGAGGTTTATCCTGGGTTTTGGTCAGGTAGCAGCTCCCATTACCTCACTGCTGAAGGGGGTACCGGTGCGGCTGAAGTGGTGTGGCTGAGGCGGACAGGGCTTTTGATCACCTGAAGGCTCTGTTTACCTCGGCTCCCGTGCTGGCTCATCCGGATCCCACTTTGGCATTCAGAGTGAAGGTGGATGTGTCCGAGGCTGGGATAGGAGCCGTGCTCTCTCAGAGCTCAGACACTATGCTTACTGTGCTTACTTTTCGATGAAGCTCAGCCCAGCGGAGCGAAACTATGATCAAATCAAATCAAATCAAATTTTATTTGTGACATACACATGGTTAGCAGATGTTAATGCGAGTGTAGCGAAATGCTTGTGCTTCTAGTTCCGACAATGCAGTAATAACCAACAAGTAATCTAACTAACAATTCCAAAACTACTGTCTTATACACAGTGTAAGGGGATAAAGAATATGTACATAAGGATATATGAATGAGTGATGGTACAGAGCAGCATAGGCAAGATACAGTAGATGGTATCGAGTACATAGTGGCATAGTTAAAGTGGCTAGTGATACATGTATTACATAAGGATGCAGTCGATGATATAGAGTACAGTGTATACGTATGCATATGAGATGAATAATGTAGGGTAAGTAACATTATATAAGGTAGCATTGTTTAAAGTGGCTAGTGATATATTTACATCATTTCCCATCAATTCCCATTATTAAAGTGGCTGGAGTTGAGTCAGTGTCAGTGTCAGTGTGTTGGCAGCAGCCACTCAATGTTAGTGGTGGCTGTTTAACAGTCTGATGGCCTTGAGATAGAAGCTGTTTTTCAGTCTCTCGGTCCCAGCTTTGATGCACCTGTACTGACCTCGCCTTCTGGATGATAGCGGGGTGAACAGGCAGTGGCTCGGGTGGTTGATGTCCTTGATGATCTTTATGGCCTTCCTGTAACATCGGGTGGTGTAGGTGTCCTGGAGGGCAGGTAGTTTGCCCCCGGTGATGCGTTGTGCAGACCTCACTACCCTCTGGAGAGCCTTACGGTTGAGGGCGGAGCAGTTGCCGTACCAGGCAGTGATTCAGCCCGCCAGGATGCTCTCGATTGTGCATCTGTAGAAGTTTGTGAGTGCTTTTGGTGACAAGCCGAATTTCTTCAGCCTCCTGAGGTTGAAGAGGGGCTGCTGCGCCTTCTTCACGATGCTGCCTGTGTGAGTGGACCAATTCAGTTTGTCTGTGATGTGTATGCCGAGGAACTTAAAACTTGCTACCCTCTCCACTACTGTTCCATCGATGTGGATAGGGGGGTGTTCCCTCTGCTGTTTCCTGAAGTCCACAATCATCTCCTTAGTTTTGTTGACGTTGAGTGTGAGGTTATTTTCCTGACACCACACTCCGAGGGCCCTCACCTCCTCCCTGTAGGCCGTCTCGTCGTTATTGGTAATCAAGCCTACCACTGTTGTGTCGTCCGCAAACTTGATGATTGAGTTGGACGCGTGCGTGGCCACGCAGTCGTGGGTGAACAGGGAGTACAGGAGAGGGCTCAGAACGCACCCTTGTGGGGCCCCAGTGTTGAGGATCAGCGGGGAGGAGATGTTGTTGCCTAACCTCACCACCTGGGGGCGGCCCGTCAGGAAGTCCAGTACCCAGTTGCACAGGGCGGGGTCGAGACCCAGGGTCTCGAGCTTGATGACGAGCTTGGAGGGCACTATGGTGTTGAATGCCGAGCTGTAGTCGATGAACAGCATTCTCACATAGGTATTCCTCTTGTCCAGATGGGTTAGGGGAGTGTGCAGTGTGGTTGAGATTGCATCGTCTGTGGACCTATGATGTGGGGGACCGAGAGCTGTTGGCTGCTGTCAAGGCTCTGAAGTCATGGAGACATTGGCTTGAGGGGGCTAAACACCCTTTTCTCATCTGGACTGACCACAGCAATCTGGAGTACATCCGGGCGGCGAGGAGACTGAACCCTCGCCAGGCAAGGTGGGCCATGTTCTTTACCCGTTTTGTTTTCACTCTGTCCTACAGACCAGGTTCCCAGAACGCTAAGGCAGAATCAGGAGCGCTCCATAGATCACACTCCCATACTTCCGGCCTCTTGCCTGGTGGCACCGGTGGTGTGGGAGTTGGACGCGGACATAGAGCGGGCGTTACGCACAGAGGCCACTTCCCCCCCTGTTCACTCACATCTGCCGACACTACGGGGTGCCTGAGGATATAGTCTCTGATCGGGGTCCCCGGTTCAGGTCCAGGGTCTGGAGAGCGTTCATGGAACGTCTGGGGGTCTCGGTCACCCTCACCTCAGGTTTTCACCCCGAGAATAATGGGCTAGTGGAGAGAGTAAATCAGGATGTGGGTAGGTTTCTGCGGTCATATTGCCAGGACCGGCCGGGGGAATGGGCGGCGTTCATCCCCTGGGCAGAGATGGCCCAAAACTTACTCCGCCACTCCTCCACTAACCTCTCCCCTCTCGAGTGCGTACTGGGGTATCAGCCGGTTCTGACACCGTGGCAGAGCCAGATCGAAGCTCCTGCGGTGGACGAATGATTTAAGCGCTCTGAAAAGACCTGGGACGCTGCGTATTAATCACTCGTTCCATGTGTCGCTTCTCAGGCTGGTGGTGGCTGGTCAGTACCTCGTGGAGTGGGAGGGGTACGGTCCGGAAGAGAAATGCTGGGTGCCGGTGGAGGACGTCTTGGACACTTCATTGCTGCAGGAGTCCACCGTCTCCATCCGGATCGTCCTAAGCCTCGTCCTCCTTGTCATCCCCGAGGTCGGTGTCGGCCTGCTGCTGGAGCTGCGCGTCAAGAGGGAGGTTCTCTCTTTGATGCCTTTGATGAATATCATAACATTTCTATCAAATGACTTTTGTCTGGCGCACATTAAGGCAATATTGGCAGTTGACATTAAATATTCTGTAAGGGGTGCGTACTGGTGGCAGAGAAGTCAGACGCAGGAGAGCAAAAACTGTGTTTCCAACAGCGCAGTTTAATAATAAAAACCCACCGGGAACCAGAACACTCACTAAATGGGTACAAAACCCGACGCACACCAGACATAACGTGCACAAGCACTTACAAAAACAATACCGGACAAGGACATGGGGGGAACAGAAGGTTAAATACACAATATGGAATTGATGGAATTGAAACCAGGTGTGTGGGAAGACAAGACAAAACAAATGGAAAATGAAAGGTGGATCGGTGATGGCTAGAAGAACGTTGATGTCGACCGCCGAACAAGGAGATGGGTGGAGGAAGTCGTGACATATTCATTAGAGTTTGGGATTAATGATGTGAATCTCATTAGAATGCTGATCCATGTCATGACGGATGGCATGATTAGTTTGGTGTTGTTCCCTCCAGGAATGCCCTGCGAATCAGCCGGTTGCTTTGTATTCATGTGACGATGGTGTGTGTGTGTGTACAGGACACCGTCTGCCCTGATCCAACTATCGGTCTCCGACAACACACACACCATTAACATTAGTGTTTGTCAAAGGGACTGCCTCCTCACTTGGGCAGGTGTGTGTGTGTGTGTGTGTGTGTGTGTGTGTGTGTGTGTGTGTGTGTGTGTGTGTGTGTGTGTGTGTGTGTGTGTGTGTGTGTGTGTGTGTGTGTGTGTGTGTGCCAGAGACATACAGAACATGCCTTGCCCATTAATTTAACATCGGTCGGTAGGGTGGTAACACATATCCAGAGATTTCCCTTATTCGTCCATTGAGGAGGATGTAGATGAATACCTCAGGAAAATCTATTTGAGCATGTCTGGCTAAAAAGCGTTAGTGGTTGGACTGTGAGACTAATTGCTTCTGAAGAAAATCAGATAATTTTAATTTCGATAGTCAATATTTGACTGAGGTATTTGAAGTGCCATTTCTGGGAGTGCTTCAGTTTTATCCGCTCGGTTGCAGCTCAATACCACTCACAAAACGAGAGGGGGGAGACACAGAGAGCGAGATGAAGAGGGGGGAAGACAGAAAGGGAGAGAGAGAGAGAGAGACAGAGATGAAGAGGGGGTGAGAGAGAGATGAAGATGGGGGAGAGAGAGGGAGAGAAAGGGTGAGATGATAAAAGACTGTTTGTGAATATTGGTGAGTGACAGCATGTTCTGTGATAATGTGGTATAGTTCTGCCTGCCTCTTCTGATTATAGAGCTCGACATGTGGAATCTCTCCTTCCAGGGGTCATTATGTACATTATGGAGGGTTTGCCCATTAGTGAATATATTTTGCCCACCAGTAAATGTATTTTGCCCATTAGTGAATATATTTTGTCAATCAGTGAATGTATTTCCCCTGCAATCAGAATCGAGCAAATTTGCATCCAGTACTCAAAATGGACTATTCTACATTTTATGATTTACATTCGAACTGTTGCCCATCTGAGTGACCATGCAATCCATTAAAAAGCTAGCTGTGATGATGTTTGGGTGATATATTGTTGCGACTTTACCCTCATTAATCTGATGACTGTTTTTTATCGAATCAACTACTCTATGTTTAATTGTTACCCGATTAAATTAATCATGTAACAATTAACTCATTGGGAATTTGGGGCACCATGAGAGTGGTTGTTTAAAGAGTTACTATCTCCAGAATTAAACTCTAAAGGTCTTTACCTTTCACATCCATAAAACAGTCAACATATTAATCATAACCTCATATCATATCATCATTCTGAAAAGTCGTAACCTCCTTGGATCTGCAAAACCCCCAGCCTTACTTATGATTCAGTACTACACAAATTGTTTTGATTATTTATGTACTAGTTAACTAAATGATAACACATAATAAACATACACACTTAATGCATTAGGAAAAGGTCCCTCGCGGACTGACACAATATGGTGGCTTTTCACAACGACATGGAGAGGGAGGGAGAGAGGGAGAAAAAGAGACACTTCTCGTTGATACCTTTTAGAAAGTATTCTCACAGTGATCATATACTTTGCACACGAACCGCAACCCAGTTGAAATAAGAAATCATGAATGTATTAATATGTGAATGCCTTCTTTCGCGTTTATCTCTGTCGGAACCAGCCCTCCTTAGGAAGGGTGATGGGATGGCCTTTCAGCGGCATGCTTGTAAGGCTCTGATTTTCCCCCCCTTTCCCATCTTGTACTGTTGTTCCCTCTATTTGACTTAGGACAGCTAATTAGCCGTACCAGTGATTGTCTGGAAGGTGAGCTTCTTGTCTCTTCCTCGTGTTGATATTCAAGGTTCAAACCTCTTTAGACATGGGCTGCAGCTCCCTGTCTTTCCTGGTCTGGGAGGTAAGTTTATTTTCTTCACCTCGTGTTGAGGTTCAACATTCCAACCATTTCAAACGTGTAGCTACTGACTCACGTTTTTCTGGTCTAATGGTAATTTCTTTACCAATCATTTTATGCACTCTGGCCAAAGGGGCTGGTTCTGTCAGGCTGACATGCTCTCTGACCTCACTCGGGGCGTGGCTACTTACTATAGATGATCTTATAGCTCCTAAAATCACGGTTAATATCTTTACAAAATACTTTAATTATTTTTCATATAACATATAGCATGTTAAGGATGGATACTTCGAACATGTATTGTATAAACTTTTCAAGTTACAGTATTTCCTTTATAACCTTTTTAATGACATCACAAAATAACAACCCATATGACATTAGTTTTGTGTAGATCACCACTGACGATTCCCTACATTCTTATGTTAGAAAGTATACACCGTATTCCAGTATTCGCTTTAGGACGTGTTAGAGTTTTGGTGGGAAGACTGTCTGTGTAGACAAAGCACCTTCCTTTGTGGATTTTCGAGAGGGAGATCTCTTAGGATCAACTTTAATTTATGACAGAGTGTGAGCTGTCAACTCCCACCAGCTCCCTCCTCTCCTCTTCGGTGGGTGAGAGCGGTCTGGTTACTGTCATCCATTGCCAAGCTGATTTAACCCATTGGATCCTCACAGGAGAGTCATGACAGTATGTATGGACATCGATAAAAGTCTGAGACATACAGTACTGTACAACCTCCTCTTTGAAACTGCTTCAAGAACAGATTTGATCTTTATCCCCATCCACTCTCCTCGTTTCTTCTCCTAAATTGAATTTCAAAAGACCGTGTGGTAATGCTTTCTACACTCTTAGTAAAAAAGGTGCTATCTAGAACCTAAAAAGGTTATTTTGCTGTCCTCATAGGAGAAACCTTTCAAAACCCCATTTTGGTTCCAGGTACAACTCAAATCAAATCAAATGTATTTATATAGCCCTTCGTACATCAGCTGATATCTCAAAGTGCTGTACAGAAACCCAGCCTAAAACCCCAAACAGCAAGCAATGCAGGTGTAGAAGCACGGTGGCTAGGAAAAACTCCCTAGAAAGGCCAAAACCTAGGAAGAAACCTAGAGAGGAACCAGGCTATGTGGGGTGGCCAGTCCTCTTCTGGCTGTGCCGGGTGGCGATTATAACAGAACATGGCCAAGATGTTCAAATGTTCATAAATTACCAGCATAATAATAAGGCAGAACAGTTGAAACTGGAGCAGCAGCACGGTCAGATGGACTGGGGACAGCAAGGAGTCATCATGTCAGGTAGTCCTGGGGCATGGTCCTAGGGCTCAGGTCCTCCGAGAGAGAGAAAGAAAGAGAGAAGGAGAGAATTAGAGAACGCACACTTAGATTCACACAGGACACCGAATAGGACAGGAGAAGTACTCCAGATATAACAAACTGACCCTAGCCCCCCGACACATAAACTACTGCAGCATAAATACTGGAGGCTGACAACACTCTTGGTTCCAGGTAGAACCTTTTTGGGTTCTACATGAAACCCTTTCCACAGAGGGTTCTACATGGAACCAAAAGGGTGCTCCTATGGGGACAGAGTGTAGGGTACAAAATTAGCACTCAATTTGATTAATTGTTTAATTGGTGACTAGTGTTAATGAACAACTACACTCTTGTTTTAATCATAAACATTAGCAATGTTTTAATTAAATCAAATCAAATCAAATTGTATTTGGCACATTTGCGGGTGTAGCGAAATTATGGTGTTTCTAGCTCTAACAGTACAGTAATATCTAACAATACACACAATCTAAAGTAAAGGAATTAAGAATAAATAAATATTTGTATGCGCAATGTCAGAGTGGCATAGACTAAGATGCAGTAGAATAGGATAGAATACAGTATATACATATGAGATGAGTAATGCAAAATATGTAAACATTATTTTAAAGTGACTAGTGATCCATTTATTAAAGTGGACAGTTATTTCAAGTCTATGTATAAAGGGCAGCAGCCTCTAATGTGCTAGTGATGGCTATTTAACAGTCTGGCCTTGAGATAGAGGCTGTTTTTAAGTCTCTCGTTCCCAGCTTTGATGCACCTGTACTGACCTCGCCTTCTGGATGATAGTGGAGTGAACAGGCAGTGGCTCGGATGGTTGTTGTCTTTGATGATCTTTTAGGCCTTCCTGTGACATCGGGTGCTGTAGGTGTCCTGGAGGGCACGCAGTTTGCCCCCGGTGATGTGTTGGGCAGAACACACCACCCTCTGGAGAGCCCTGCGGTTGCGGGCAGTGCAGTTGCCGTACCAGGCGGTGATACAGCCCGACAGGATGCTCTCAATTATGCATCTGTAAAAGTTTGTGAGGGTTTTAGGTGCCAAGCAAAATTTCTTCAGCCTCCTGATGTTGAAGAGCTGTTGTTGCGCCTTCTTCACCACACTGTCTGTGTGGTAGACCATTTTAGTTTGTCAGTGATGTGTGAGCCAAGGAACTTGAAGCTTTCCACCTTCTCCACTGTGGTCCTGTCGATGTGGATAGGGGGGTGCTCCCTCTGCTGTTTCCTGAAGTCCACGATTAGCTCCTTTGTTTTGTTGATGTTGGGTGAGAGGTTATTTTCCTGGCACCTCACTCCGAGTGCCCTCACCTCCTTCCTGTAGGCTGTCTCGTCATTGTTGGTAATCAGGCCTACTACTGTTATGTCGTCTGCAAACTTGATGATTGAGATGGAGGTGTGCGTGGCCACGCAGTCATGGGTGAACAGGGAGTACAGGAGGGGGCTGAGCACGCATCCTTGTGGGCCCCCAGTGTTGAGGGGGGGGAAGTGTTCCGCTTCAGCGAAGCGGAAGTGTTGTTTCCTACCTTCACCACCTTTGGGTGATGGTATCAACACTACTACGATTATACTATCATTATAAACCATTATCATCAAATTATCATATATCAGAAACTAAAAAGCAGCATTGGAAAAAGTCACTAGCTGTATCAAGCATAGAAATAATATATATATACAGTATTCCTTAAAGACATGAGTTTTACCCAAATGTTTCATAGGTCTGGGTATACTAATTCAAGTGACGCATATTACTGATTGAATACTAACCATAATAATATCTGATTAATTATTAGCTTATCCCTGCCACTAAGGCTGATTTAACACAGACAGACAATTCTAATTATTTTTCCACTATTTGGTCTTTTGACTAATCAGATCAGCTCTTTTGCCAATAATTTGGCAAGAGATCAGAATTGGGCTGCCTTTGTAAACTCAGCTTTAAGTTATTTGCATCGTACAGCTACTTTCCCAATGATATTTTCCTATTGTTATCTGCATCATATTTGTTGACTCTCTTCTGAAGGCCAATATGTTGGATGAAGTACTTCATCGCCATTGACCTTTTCATTGCATTAATATATCACGCTAATATATTTACTAATTAATCAAGCAATGTTTTAATGATGCCCTCAAACCATTAAGGTCTATATGTTTTAACCATCTTTAATTGTTTTGGATTGTTTTGGATCCATTAGCGTACATGTGCCTTGAGGTTAAGGTCATAGCCAATGACACCCAGGGTGTGTCCTGAATTGCACCCTATTCCCTATATACTGCTCTAAGAGGAAGTTATAGCTAATAGCCACTGATCTGGATGAGTTGCTAATTACCATGGTCTTTGGTTCAACATGTAGCTAAACAATGATATCAACCCAATCTGGCATTGACCTATGGTAGCCACAGGAAGTTGGTGGCACCTTAATTGGGGAGGACGGGCTCATACCAATGGTTGGAATGGAATTTATGGAATGGTATCAAACCCATCAAACACATGGTTTCCGTGTGTTTGATACCATTCCATTCACTCCAACTATTATTATGCGCCATCCTCCCCTCAGCAGCCTCATGTGATGGTAGACTAAGCCTGCGTCCAAAAACACAGCCTTTCCTAAATATTGTGCCCTACTTTTGACCAGAGCCCTACGCATATAATGAATAGGTGGTAATTTGGGACGCAAAATTTGTGTTTGAAATGGTGATGATGATCGACTCATTGCACCTTCAAAGGTTTCCAAAGCATTATTTAAGATAGAGTTGAAGTCTGCAACTGGATACTTTTCACTTTACTTCATCGGTTTGTAGAGTAGTACACTATGGCTGCGTTTACACAGGCAGACCAATTCTGATCTTCGTTTTCACTAATTGTTCTTTTGACGAATCAGATCAGCTCTGAAAAAGATCTGATGTGAAAAGATCTGATGTGATTGTTCAAAAGACAAATCAGTGGAAAAAAATATCGCAATTCGGCTGCCTGTGTAAATGTAGCCTATGTAGAGAGCTCATCAAAGTTGTGCTTGGTGCTGTAATGTGATTGATTTATACAAGCAGGCTTTGCTGCCTGGCCTGACATACATTATTGAAATGGTGTTGGTAGAGGGGGATTTCAGTAGGGAAAGGAAGGGAAGCTTCATTCTCTAGCTATATTGTAGCCTGAGGGTGGAGCAGTGAAGGATGGCTGGGTCTGGGCTGTTTAGGGTGGGTCGGTGTGTTTGTGTGTGTGTGCGTGCGTGCGCCCCCACGGGTGTACTGTGTCGTGGTGGTTAGGCCATATTTAATGAATGACATGTCACCACCAGGGCTGAGGGGTTGAGGGCCCAGCATTCTCCCGTTGCCCTGGCCATGACCCCAGGTCCCCCTAAGACCAGCTACTGCTGTCTGTCTACATCCATCTCCATCACTCACATCATGTACAAGCCTCACAGTACAATGTGTCTGTGTGTGAGTCTATGTGTTTGTCTGCGTGGTAAGTCTTTACTAATACCATAAAATGAACATGCCAAGGGGAATGTAGACTAACGTTACTGAAGTTCATATCAATCACCACTCAAGAACATTTTTTCGTTTTAAAAATTCTTTGTCATTGTAGGAATATCACACTGAATGCTAATTGATATTTTCCCAGCAGCTTTTGAGAGGAAAACTTGAACGTCTCTATCTCATTGAGTGACTGGCATTCTACCCGCTCACTGAGGCAGAGATAGAGCAAATAACCTGAAACTCCTTTGCAATGAATGGAATCTAAAAACCAATTTTCCCACCAAACCGATAACATCCTATCAGTGCAGAGCGAAAGCAACGCTTTGTGTTTTCCTGGAGAATGTGTTGCTGTGTGAATGGGGGTCATGAGGGGACTGCCAGATCACCTGTAAATGGCTTCAATGTTTGTGATACCCTGTGAGCAAACACACATGCATTGACCACATTCTGCCCTGTCCCCCCGCAGTTACTACAGGCTGAGCTCCCAACCACCACACCACCCCTGCTGTCACCCAGACTGGATCTATCGCTCACAGAGTTCCCAGCTGCGCCGCACCCTGCCGCTTGCCAGTTACCCAGTCCGCTTTGTTATCGAAACGGTCTTGCTTGATTACCTCCGATTCGATTCCAGATTACGTCACTCATGCTGTGTTGGTGGGTAGGGGGAGGTATCTCTTAACTTTGCATGCAGGTAACTGTCAGACTTGAATTTTAAAAATAGTGTTGGGGGAAAAAAGGGCTAACCAAATCAAAGTTTATTGGTCATGTACACAGATTTGCAGATGTTATCGCAGGTGCAGCGAAATGCTTATGTTTCTAACTCCAACAGTGTAGTAATATCTATCAATACAATAACAATACACAGATTATCTTAAATGGAAAAAAATATATAAAACATTTAGAAAATCTAGCAATATCAGCATATGAATTAAAGTAAATATATATATTCGGAAAGTATTCAGACCCATTTTTTCAAATTTTGTTCAATTACAGCCTTATTCTGAAATGGATTAATTTACATTTTGTCCTTATTTTTCCTGCAAATGTATGACAAATACAAAACAGAAATACATTATTTACATAAGTATTCAGACTCTTTGCTATGAGACTCGAAATTCAGCTCAGGTGCATCCTGTTTCCATTGATCATCCTTGAGATGTTTCTACAACTTGATTGGAGTCCACCTGTGGCAAATTCAATTGATTGGACAGGATTTGGAAAGGCACACACACACCTGTCTATATAAGGTCTCATAGTTGACAGTGCATGTCAGAGCAAAAACCAAGCCGTGAGGTCAAAGGAATTGTCCATAGAGCTCCGAGACAGGATTGTGTCGAAGCACAATGGAGAAGGGTACCAAAAATGTCTGCAGCATTGAAGGTCCCCAAGAACACAGTGGCCTCCATCATTTATAAATGGAAGAAGTTTGGAACCACCAAGACTTTTCCTAGAGCTGGCTGCCCGGACAAACTGAGCAATCGGGGAAGAAGGCCTTGATCAGGTAGGTGACCAACAAACCCATGGTCACCCTGACTGAGCTCCAGAGTTCCTCTGTGGAGATGGGAGAACATTCTAGAAGAACAACCATCTCTGCAGCACTCCAACAATCAGGCCTTTATGGTAGAGAGGCCAGGTGGAAGCAGCTTCTCAATAAAAGGCACATGACAGCCCTCTTGGAGTTTGCCAACAGGCACCTAAAGGACTCTCAGACCATGAGAAACAAGATGCTCTGGTATGATGAAACCAAGATTGAACTCTTAGGCCTGAATGTCAAGCGTCACGTCTGGAGGAATCCTGGCACCATCCCTACGGTGAAGCATGGTGGTGGCTACATCATGCTGTGGAGATGTTTTTCAGCGGCAGGGACTGGGAGACTAGTCAGGATAGAGGGAAAGATGAACAGAGCAAAGTACAGAGAGATTCCTGATGAAAACCTGCTCCAGAACTCTCAGGATCTCAGACTGATCTCAGAAGGTTCACCTTCCAACAGGACAACAACTCTAAGCATACAGCCAAGGCAACGCAGAAGTGGCTTCGGGACAAGTCTCTGAATGTCCTTGAGTGGCGCAGCCAGAGCCTGGACTTGAACCCGATCTAACATCTCTGGAGAGACCTGAAAATAGCTGTGCAGCGACGCTCCCCATCCAACCTGACAAAGCTTGAGAGGATCTGCAGAGAAGGGGAGAAACTCCACAAATACAGGTATGGCAAGCTTGTAACGTCACACCCAAGATGACTCGTGGCTGTAATCGCTGCCAAAGGTGCCGCATCAGAGTACTGAGTAAAGGGTCTGAACACTTATGCAAATGTGATATCACTTTTTTTTATCACAAAATTTAAAAAAAAAATGTTTTTGCTTTGCCACTATGGGGTATTGTGTGTAGATTAATGAGAAAAAACAACAATTTAATTAATTTTAGAATAAGGCTGTAATGTAACAAAATGGGGAAAAAGTCAAAGGGGTCTGAATACTTTCCGAACACACTGTGTTCCACACACTACAGTTCCAATCAAAAGTGGGGACACACCTACATTGTAGAATAATAGTCAAGACATCAAAACTTTGAAATAACACATATGGAATCATGTAGCAACCAAAAAGCGTGTTAAAAATGTTGTTTTATAAATGTACTTGGAATTTTGGATTGGTCTCAAATACTACACTGTGATGATGTTGATCAAGCTTGGTATCTTTTTAAAGATCTGTTTCTGTCAGTACTCGACTCTCTTGATTCGATGAAACAAATTCGAATCAAACAGTGATCAGGGAAATGGATCACTTCCGAGATCTTAGACATCATAACAAAAAGGGATTGCTACAGTGCCTTGCAAAAGTATTCATCCCCTTGGAGTAGTTTATATTTTGTTGCATTGCAACCTGTAATTTAAATGTATTTTTATTTCGATTTCATGTAATGGATTTACACAAAATAGTCCAAATTGGTGAAGTGAAATAAAATAAAATTACTTGTTTAAAAAAATTCTAAAAAATAACAAATGGAAAGGTGGTGTGTGCATATGTATTCACCCCTTTGCTATGAAGCCCCTAAATAAGATATGATGCAACCAATTACCTTCACATAATTAACTATATAAAGTCCACCTGTGTGCAATCTAAGTCTCAACTGATCTGTCACATGATTTCAGTATATATACACCTGTTCTGAAAGGCCCCAGAGTCTGCAACACCACTAAGCAAAGGGTAGCACCAAGCAAGCAACACTATGAAGACCAAGGAGCTCTCCAACAGGTCAGGGACAAAGTTGTGGAGAAGTACAGATCATATATATGTATATGTATATATGTATATACTGTACCCAATACCATCTACTGCATCTTGCCTATGCCGTTCTGTACCATCACTCATTCATATATTTGTATGTACATATTCTTAAAAGGGTTGGGCAGTCATGATCTAGTGGAAAGCCTGAAGAAGAGTGGGGGCTCTTATAGCATCAACGGGTGGACCAACTCCGTATTTATCCCCTTGATTTTGGAATGAGATGTTCGACGAGCAGGTGTACACATACCTTTTGGTAATGTAGGGTATTTAAATAGGGCATACCTGTCATACCTTTCTGGTTATAACCTTTTTCGGCAAGACATATCTTCCAAAGGTAGGGGAGTGGCAATCTTTACCAAGGATGACTTCCAGTGCTCGGTTCTCTCCACCAAGTCTGTCCCCAAGCAATTTGAATTGCTGGTTTTAAGCATTAAAGTTTAAAATAGCTCTTCGCTGACTGTTGCTGGGTGCTATCGTCCTCCATCAGCACCGGCCTGTACCCTACCTGCCCTAAGTCTGAATTTGTCCTGCTAGGTGGCCTAAACGGGGACATGCTTAAGCCACCTGACCAGCTCCTAAAGCAATGGGACTCCCTAAATCTTTTTCAGATTATCACCAATCCCACATGGTATGAATGGAATGAGTTGCCTCTGCCTATAAAAACAACGTCCTCTCTGGACAGCTTTAACAATAAAGTAAAAATATATTTGAAGTCTTCTGTGCTCATATGAATAACCCCAATGATATAACTGGAATGATGAGATAGATGTTCTACTTCTATGTTTTTGTTTTATTATTTCACTGCTATACTGTGTTTGATCTTGTCTAGCCACATTGTCTCAAGAGGACCACAATGGAAATAAGTCCCAGACTTTATTGTGTGTTATCCTCAATGATTTTATCCATGTGCATGTATGGCTTTTAAGTTTTATGTGTGCTTGTTAAAAAAAAGTGGATTTAATAAACTAAACTAGACTCCAAACACCCAGAAAAGGCTACTCTCCTCAATGTTATCCTCACAAATAATCCTGATAGGTATCAAATCAAATCAAATTTTATTTGTCACATACACATGGTTAGCAGATGTTAATGCGAGTGTAGCGAAATGCTTGTGCTTCTAGTTCCGACAATGCAGTAATAACCAACAAGTAATCTAGCTAACAATTCCAAAACTACTACCTTATAGACACAAGTATAAGGGGATAAATAATATGTACATAAAGATATATGAATGAGTGATGGTACAGAGCGGCATAGGCAAGATACAGTAGATGGTATTGAGTGCAGTATATACATATGAGATGAGTATGTAAACAAAGTGGCATAGTTAAAGTGGCTAGTGATACATGTATTACATAAAGATGCAGTGGATGATATAGAGTACAGTATATACATATACATATGAGATGAATAATGTAGGGTATGTAAACATTATATTAGGTAGCATTGTTTAAAGTGGCTAGTGATATATTTTACATCATTTCCCATCAATTCCCATTATTAAAGTGGCTGGAGTTGAGTCAGTGTGTTGGCAGCAGCCACTCAATGTTAGTGGTGGCTGTTTAACAGTCTGATGGCCTTGAGATAGAAGCTGTTTTTCAGTCTCTCGGTCCCAGCTTTGATGCACCTACTGACCTCGCCTTCTGGATGATAGCGGGGTAAACAGGCAGTGGCTCGGGTGGTTGTTGTCCTTGATGATCTTTATGGCCTTCCTGTGACATCGGGTGGTGTAGGTGTCCTGGAGGGCAGGTAGTTTGCCCCCGGTGATGCGTTGTGCAGACCTCACTACCCTCTGGAGAGCCTTACGGTTGTGGGCGGAGCAGTTGCTATACCAGGCGGTGATACAGCCCGACAGGATGCTCTCGATTGTGCATCTGTAGAAGCTTGTGAGTGCTTTTGGTGACAAGCCGAATTTCTTCAGCCTCCTGAGGTTGAAGAGGCACTGCTGCGCCTTCTTCACGATGCTGTCTGTGTGGGTGGACCAATTCAGTTTGTCTGTGATGTGTACGCCGAGGAACTTTTAACTTACTACCCTCTCCACTACTGTTCCATCGATGTGGATAGGGGGGTGTTCCCTCTGCTGTTTCCTGAAGTCCACAATCATCTCCTTAGTTTTGTTGACGTTGAGTGTGAGGTTATTTTCCTGACACCACACTCCGAGGGCCCTCACCTCCTCCCTGTAGACCGTCTTGTCGTTGTTGGTAATCAAGCCTACCACTGTTGTGTCGTCCGCAAACTTGATGATTGAGTTGGAGGCGTGCGTGGCCACACAGTCGTGGGTGAACATGGAGTACAGGAGAGGGCTCAGAACACACCCTTGTGGGGCGCCAGTGTTGAGGATCAGCGGGGTGGAAATGTTGTTGCCTACCCTCACCACCTGGGGGCGGCCCGTCAGGAAGTCCAGTACCCAGTTGCACAGGGCGGGGTCGAGACCCAGGGTCTCGAGCTTGATGATGAGCTTGGAGGGCACTATGGTGTTAAATGCCGAGCTGTAGTCGATGAACAGCATTCTCACATAGGTATTCCTCTTGTCCAGATGGGTTAGGGCAGTGTGCAGTGTGGTTGAGATTGCATCGTCTGTGGACCTATTTGGGCGGTAAGCAAATTGGAGTGGGTCTAGGGTGTCAGGTAGGGTGGAGGTGATATGGTCCTTGACTAGTCTCTCAAAGCACTTCATGATGACGGAAGTGAGTGCTACGGGCGGTAGTCGTTTAGCTCAGTTACCTTAGCTTTCTTGGGAACAGGAACAATGGTGGCCCTCTTGAAGCATGTGGGAACAACAGACTGGGATAGGGATTGATTGAATATGTCCGTAAACACACCAGCCAGCTGGTCTGCGCATGCTCTGAGGGCGCGGCTGGGGATGCCGTCTGGGCCTGCAGCCTTGCGAGGGTTGACACGTTTAAATGTTTTCCTCACGTCGGCTGCAGTGAAGGAGAGTCCGCATGTTTTAGTTGCGGGCCGTGTCAGTGGCAGTGTATTGTCCTCAAAGCGAACAAAGTCGTTTAATTTTTCTGGGAGCAAGACGTCGATGTCCGCGACGGGGCTGGTTTTCTTTTTGTAATCCGTGATTGACTGTAGACCCTGCCACCTACGTCTCATGTTTGAGCCTTTGAATTGCGACTCCACTTTGTCTCTATACGGATGCTTTGCTTGTTTGATTGCCTTGCCGAGGGAATAGCTTCACTGTTTGTATTCAATCATGTTTCCAGTCGCCTTGCCCTGATTAAAAGCGGTGGTTCGCACTTTCAGTTTTGTGCGAAATCCATCGTTTCTGGTTAGGGAAGGTTTTAATAGTCACATTGCGTAGATTCACTCGCTGTGTCTAACTTCAAGAAACCAGACTCCTTTTGGCAACAGAAGTGCAGCCTTGTCGTTTTTGGTGAACAGAAGGCTCCTTATAAACAGCTATAAGACTGCTTGAGTGGAAACTGGAAACTGTCCTTTGACGCAGCAGATTGTAAATGGGGGAAACGGAGATACTGCTTGTCCCTGCTGAGAGAAAGTATGGCGCTGCTAGAATGTTGGTTTTGGTAAGGCTGTAAGTCGCTGTGGATAATAGTGCGTCTGGCTGGGCAGATAGGACAGAACAGAAGGGGTTTCTACTCTGGGTTATTGAGCTGCGTTATTGGCAGCTGGGGCATGCTGGAGCCAGCATGGTGGAGGGAGGGAGGCTTCAGTACTGAGGCTGCAGCACTGTGTCTGTGTATCCGAGAGCCCAGGAATTCTTCAAATTATTAATTGAGTCACCAGTCATCCATTCTCACCGGGCTGTTGCTCTCTCTGCAGTGGCAATGAGGATACTGTATACCAACATGTTGCTTGATGGGAAAGTTTGACTTCCCTAAGTGCCTCTACAAGAAACTATACGATACTGTATGGACACTATCTCTCTCACCGGGTTGTGGAATATTATTTGCATGTTCCATCTCCGTGTTGTCAAACCTTCCTCTGCCGATTTGGGAACCAAAAGTCTTGATAAGCCCAGTCATTCTGGACGGAGGCTAACAACAGTTTAGTCTAAATTATACTATAGTGTCCTGGAAATACGATGACATTGCTAAAGTAGGCACATATTTAGTAGGAAACAATGCTGCCATCATCATTATGTTCTCAAATTTTCTTAAGACGGATGCAATGCTGTCATAAGATAGCTAAAATTGTCTACACAATCTTAGCTAGCTAGCTAACGTTATAAGGCATCTAAAGTCTGGCGACATCAAAATGATGATGAAAGCTTGTCCTACTAATTATTTGTCTTCTTTAGAAATGGTATTGTGTTTTCAAGCCACATTAATTCACTTTATACCAAATTTTCATCAGCGCCCAGTGAAAATGCATTGAGTAGAATGACATCAGTCCTAAAAATTAACGGTAAAAACAATATTGTGACGAAATGTGCAAGCCATGAATAGTAATTTTTTGGCCATTGGAATACTGGGAAGATTTTCCAAAGCTAAGTACCTTTGCAACATAAGATATAAGATAGCTTTTTATCAAGTAGTGGAATACTGTGTAAATAATTTGCACATTGTTGCGATGCCTCTTGCTAATAATATCCTACGTATTCATGAAGCTTGGAAATATTTCATTTTAATGATTGCATATTTGGTACTGATGAAATGTTTCTTGAAATGTTACTAATGATTAGATTTTCAAATTATTGCAAATAAATAATCATAGGTAGAGTGAACCATATTCATTGCTGAGATGTGAGAGGAATATTTAAAATAAAGTCTAAACAATTGGCCATGATTTGAATAGTAAAATCTTGGATTGTTGCATATGAATTCAGGGTTGTTTTCTGCCATTGTCCATATAATTATTTAATCACTATAATTCTTTATTTGATTACTAGCTCAGTTCAGTTTCTACCACAACACTAACAGAACAGTGTAGTGTGCCAGGATTGCACACTATTCCTTATATAGGGCCCTGGTCAGAAGTAGTGCACTTCATAGGGAAAAGTGTGCTTTTTGGGACACACCCCTGGGAAATCTGATTCTGCCTATCTGTCTGTGATGGGAGTGGTCATTATAATGTGAAACTGAAAGCTGCGTTTCTCCATCTCTGCAAGGGACTAGTAGTGTATGTAAGTACTTGGCAGAATCAATGCTAGTCACATGGCCTAAGGGTCTAAGGTGAGGATATCCTGAAATAAAGGGTACAAGTAACTGTCCAGTGTTTCCAGATGTCTATGAAATATGACCTATAATTAATTACAATATGAGTGATATAGTTTTTCCCCCAAAAAATGTAATTAAGTATGTTGGAATGTTGTGGTTGTACCAAACAAAAGAATGGTGTGGGTGTATACCAGTCCTTAAAAATATTGATGTGAGTAGCTAATTTGCCAGAACAAGATGACATCAACCTCTGAGGAAATAGTAAGCATTTTTTAAGTAATCTCTTTGAGATACAAGTTCGAGGTGGGGTTTTTGAACAAAAACAAAACAAACATGTCCAATTTATGCTTTGGCCACTAATATGAGTATAGGATGAGTCAACAACATTATTTGGGTATGAGTAAAGAATAAAGTCTTTTAAAAGTGAGATTTTCACTGGGCGGTTACTTTAATCACTGCCATTGTAAACAGACAACGCAACATGTGAAGTGTTGGTCCAATCTTTCATGAGCTTAATTAAAATATCCCAGAAATTGAGCATTTCTCATTGGCTAAAATAATCCATCCACAGGTGTGGCATATCAAGAAGCTGATGAAATGGCATGATCATTCCCCAGGTGCACCTTGTGCTGGGGAAAATAAAAGGCCACTCTTCAATGTGCAGTTTTGCCCCACAACACAATGCCACAAATGTCTGAAATGGAATCTGGAATTTTTCTATTTTTTATTTGTATTTATTTTTTATTTCACCTTTATTTAACCAGGTAGGTAAGTTGAGAACAAGTTCTAATTTACAAGTGTGACCTGGCAGAGATAAAGCAAAGCAGTGTGACAAAACAACAACACAGAGTTACACATGGGATAAATAAACGTACAGTCAATAAAACAATAGAAAAATCTGCATACAGTGTGTGCAAATGGAGTAAGGAGGTAAGGCAATAAATAGGCCATAGTGGCGAAGTAATTATCATTTAGCAATTAACACTGGAGTGATAGATGCATTCCAAAGGGCACCCTATTCCCTATACACTGAGTATACAAAAAAATTAAGAACAAAATACTTAAGTGCCTTTGAACGGGGTATGGTGTTAGGTGCAAGTCACACCGGTTTGTGTCAAGACCGCAATGCTGATGGGTTTTCCTAATATTTAGTATTCTCAGTGTACAGTATATTGGGTCAAAGTAGGCAGTCATGGCCAAAGGCATGGAACTCAAACCTGACTCTGTCAGAGACTCCGGGTGATTACTGGCACCGGCCAAGCATGAGGTCTGTAGACAGACGGACAGACACCTTCATCATCATCAACTGTCTGAAGACTGTCCTTCTACTTCCACACATAACTGGATAGACATGGGATACGTTCTGAAACTGCACCCTGTGCACATATCTCCACATAACATATTTCTGTGAAGTCATTTTTTTAAGTTTAAGATTGTTGATTGGTTGCGAGGGTGGGCACTTGAAAGGAAGGAATTATGCTTTGCTCCTCTGCCCTTTATTGATGATAAATTGTTTTTTTTTTACTCCACCTTTGGATGTTGGCATTCCTCCAAGAAATCTGCTTCATTTCGATAATTCTTCTCAAAAGCTGGCTTTTTCTATGGAAATGATGAATGAGAGCAGTAAGTGAATTTCACAAATGCACCGGAGCTTTCTTCAGCCAATAAGCCTTTCTAGCTTCTCTCTCTCTCTCCTTCCCTATCTTTACCTGCTTTGAGCCGCTGGCTGCCTGGGGATGATTTGTCAATTGCTCAGATGTACTGTTTTGCTCTAGAGAAGATTCTACCTCCATATATGCTGTTAGTACTTCTACGCTCCTTGCATGAACAAGGTCCCTAGGTTCCAGTGCTTGGGAAACAGTCCCTAGAGGCCTCAGAGTAAGTGTGTTTATGCCTCTTGAATATTCCTGCAGTTTTTTATTACTCAATATGCCCAAACTACTAGAACAAATATCGGTTATTTGTGTGAGTGCATGGTGCATATTAGGTCCTACTGTTTGTTATCCGCATGCTACAATTTATGGACTGCTCAACCATGCATTATAACTTGTGCTTAATTCTCTTGAGTCGTTCTCTTTCTGTCACAATAATTTCAAAAGACGTCAAACCACATCTAAAGTGGTGAAAATAGCTCTGGTTGAGCTGTTTCGAAGCTCAGTATTTGAAACAAAGTGAGTGCTTTGCTTGAATGACTGCCAACAGTAGGAGCCACCTACGCAGACTATAAGATTTATGGCACATTTTTGCACATGAGAGGGATTGCATCTTTTGGGGGTACCGAAGATATCATCTGTTTCCATTTACAGAGACACTCAGCAAGACAGACAGGTGGTGGGTATTCATATTTAAAGGCAATGTTTCACATGACGACATGTTGCAACATTAGAAGAAGAGATGTATGGTTATGGTTCACCACAGTAGGTTGTCATTGACAAAATGTATTTGCCTCTTTCGCTTGCTTGTGCTCTCTCTCTTCCCCTTTTTCTACTTTCCAGGACAGAGGCAAAACATAAGCCATTACTTTTGTATTTATTTTGAAATTGAAGTGAAAGCCACTGCTAGAGGCCAAACTTATTGGTGAATTTGCAGTGTGTATATTGAGTTTGCAGTCTCAAGTATAGGTTTGCTGGTTTTACTGTTGGAGATAAGGTTGTGCTTCCTTGAGAGAAAATCACTTTCTAGTGACAATAATTCCACAGAAACAAACAACCCCAAGATATCATCAAGCATTAAGGACCGTGGTTTTGCGTCTTGAGCACTAACCCAAAGACAAAGAAGACAGTTTCTCACTGCAACTGCCTTGGAGTAGTAGTAGATTCAACTTATTAGAACTGTTTTGGAGGTGACTAGTGCCTCCAAATCAAAACCAACCGAGAGAAGAACATGCATACGCACTCACACACACAAACACAAACCTTGGTAACTTTTGGAAAATTAAAACAGAAAGGCGCTGGGGGATATTTGCCCTCTTTTCCACTTATGTTCAATTATTTTGTAGATAATAAACAACAGTGGGAATATACAAGTTATAGTCTGTCCATAGACAAAAATAAATCATGGCAGATTCTCCCTGGGGGATGTTCCCCTCTGCGGGTGCCTTTAGAACAATTTGTTTTAAATAAAAATAAACAAAAAAGGAGGACAGAAAGACTAGGGGCTCAATTCAAACCACATCACAGAAGTTTAGCTTTACAGCGTGATTGAAATTTATGGGCAATGTTCCCGTTATAGCAGAGACTAAATTCACGGTAAATGCTGTATATATCAGCTGAATCGGAAATGACCTTTTGCGTTTCCATTGTGGAATCTGTAACGCTTACAGATTTAATAGAGCTCTAAATTTATAGAATGGAATTACAGGTAATAGTTTTGAATTTAAATTTTTTTGCCATTTGTTTAATGTAATGATAAACCAATGCCTAAACATGTTTTTTTTAAACATGTCAATATATCATAGTGTGTTACACCTAATAGAGATGTTTACTTTACTCGCAACAATGTAGGTTAATTCCTTTCATGTGGCGCTATTGGCCTCCTCTTTCTTTTAGCGACCTTTAGGGGCCAATTTACTAATGATGCATGTTTCAGAGCTGTGGGGCCAGTTGTCACTCTCACAAAACAAATTGGTCTCAAAGAAACAGTTTTGGGCTGGTAGATAGTCAACACACTTTGTTTTGCCCCAATGGAATGAAAGCAAGAGTTTTCCCCTACGCATAATAATGTTGAATCAATAGGCGGCTATTAAGGGATGCTTTTTGTCTCATTAGCATGGACTTCTGCTCTGTTGTTAATGTGATGGACACAGCCTAGCTGTGAAACATGTGGAGGGGAAATTGGCAGGTCCAGAGTATTAGGTCTAGGCGAAAAGCATTGTGAAAACATTTTGCGATACAGAACAAGACCATGGTATCTGTCTGCGTGCTCTCTCCATTGCACCTGATAATCGTCTACAAACAACTCAGCTCAGGAACCCACTTTTGGATCTTTTATTAAAGCGATCTGTCAGAAACTCACATCATTGAGTTGTACACTATCTCCAGATGCATCGCTGTGTGTTTACTACCAAAGAATGGAGGAGCTGAGAGAAGACTCCTGCCTTCCTGAATCACATTATCTCAGAAAGCGTAGGGGCCTTTATTGGGGAAAATCAAGTGGTATGACTACACGTTGCACTCTGATGTATCGCTAGTAAAGGGGAAAGCACTTTTAAAAAGATGAATCTCTACTCATTCAGTGGGTAATGTAATTTCAGCCCGTCTGCAGCCGGCTTAGGGTTCTGTCTCTGACAATCAGCCTGAATAAGATGCCTGCAGAGAAGAGTGGTGATCTGAACAGTCTTGCTGATCTCCCAGTCTTGCTTCCCTCTGGAAACCTTAAGCACTAGTGACAGCCCTACCACTCTCTGTTTCTCTATCCAGAGTGTTGAGGAGAATTGTGAGCATTCCTCACAAAATGGTATGGTGAGCAGACCTTCAATGGCGAGGAGTAGCTGCCATCATGCCAAACACTGTTGCTGTGACATGGAGTGTTTTTATTTGTCCCTCCACAGAAAGCTACTTTTATTTAAGGGCTGAGAGGAGGTAGGGAAACATGGTTATCATGAAAATACAGCTGTATCGCATTAGTGGCTACTTACACTGCTCCCAGGGCAGGTCTGGACTAGCAGAAGTTACTTTTCGAAGCAGGTTAGGAGAACTTACGCAGCAGGTTAGGAAAACTAACGTGGCAGGTCAGGAGAATTAGGTTGAAGTTAGGGAAAGGGTAAGGTTTAGGGTTAGCTAAAATGCTAAAATTGTCCCTGACGTGACTCAATCATATCTAGCTGCAACCAGGCCTGCCCTAAATGGGGTATGAGTCAGTGAGTGAGTGAGCGCATTTGTCGAATGTAATTACCAGATTTTAAGGGAGGGGTATGCAAATGGTGAATAATACAACATTAGAAGTATGAGTGTAATGGTTCTTTTGTGTTTTAACGTTTCATGTTCACAGAATGAGGGATCAAAGCATTCTCATTGTGTTAAAAGGAGATCTTGTTAATTATAATCGGAAATATTCTGAGGCCTACTTTTGGAAACCACCCAAAATTGGATTTTTTTTCCTTTTGCAGCTTCTCCCTTGCAGATGTATGGTCAAAGGTGTTTCAATAATCAAAAGTGGACTGCAGTGTCCTTGCTTCTGCTCCTTTTAAAACCTCTACAGGATCGGTGGGTCCCCTGCAGGACGGTTGAGCTAATATGATTAGCACGAGGTTGTAAGTAAGGAGAGTGCACAATTATGATCTTGAAAATATATTAATAAACAAATTATGCACATTTGGGGAGTCTTGGTACAACATTTTGAACTTAAATACAATGGTTCATTGGATCAGTCTAACACTGCACATACACTGCTGCCATCCAGTAGCCAACATCTAAATTGTTCCTGGGATGGTATAATACATTATGGCCTTTCTCTTGCATTTCAAAGATGATGGTACAAAATGTTTTTTTCTTTGTATTATCTTTTACCAGATGTTATATTCTCCTACATTCATTTCACATTTCCACAAACTTCAAAGGGTTTCCTTTCAAATAGAATATGCATATCCTTGCTTCAGGTCCTGAGCTACAGACAGTTAGATTTGGGTATGTCATTTTAGGCAAAAATATAAAAAAGGAGTGGATCCTTAAGCATTTTAAACATAACCTTTGGTTTTAAATCTTGAGAAAGGTGATACTATGATGTGTCAGCAAGGTGGCTTTTAAATATAAAAGCATACAGCTTGAGCTTATGAGTAACTGGGGTTAAGACGGGGGGAAAGAAGGCCTCATGTACCCTGCCAAGGCCCCGTCTAACCAATTTGAACCTAGTTCCACTAGGAAGAGACAGCATGGACTTGTAGAGCAATATGAACAGTATGGTTCTGGCTGTTGGGTGCTGAAGGCACAGAGGGGAGATGTATTCGTTCCAACTTGCACAGCAGTTAAGAAAGGCCTCCATGACCCCAAGGGGATACGCATGCAGACTCTCATTGAAGGAAGCTGTGTGTGTGTCCTCCCAAGCAGATGTAATCCACAAACAGTCCCTGGAACTCAGTGTACCAACTCAGTGTACCAATAAACTATACTGTATAACCCAAAACAACAATGATTAGTCCTGCTAAGGACTCTGCTTTGGTCCACATAATACAGCAAGCTAGTTTCTAGTAGTTATTGTAATTGGCATAATGGTCGCTGACCTGTTCGGCTTGGCTGAGGTAAATTTGAATTGTAGTAATGGGTGTTAATAAATGCTGTACGTTGTAAATGTCCATATGTGACCGACCGCCTTGATTCGGTCTAATGTAGCACAATTAGATTATTTTTTTATTTTTTTACATTGGATAAAAGTAGAGACTCAGAGTTAGAAAATGGTATATCGTACACTGCAGTTGAGGAACAATTGGAAAGTAATTTCGCTTTGAAAGTTGATAAGCTTGTAACCCCACTTTTGAAAAAATGGCCCTTGAATGTTTTGGTACCTACTGGAGAGCTCTTCTTTGTCTACACCCATTCAGCATCATTCACACCCTCTTAAGCCTTATTCCCATCCATCTCTTTAAGGAGTCACATGTGTGAGGCCATGTGGTAAACACACGCTATATCCCAAAAAGTTTATTTGTGACATGATCAGGATACAGATGGTATAAACGGTACAGTGATAGTACTTGCATAGTAGCAATATCAAAAACAAAAAGTGTCCAGATAAAAATATTGTGGAGTCTTTTGTTTAGACATGGTAGTTAGCTAGCTAAACAATGAACCAGCATAACCCCAACTCATACTACTACCACCAATACAAACATAGTCATAGCTGTAGTATGAATATAACAAACTTGGTTCAATGTTAACTAGCTAACATTAGGCTATAACTAGCAAGCAAACATTTTCGTGCTAACTAACAGTAAGCTTTAACTTGCAATAACAATGACATTCTGACAAAATTAGAAACTTCTATATGGAAAATGTAGCAAGACTCTTACCAGCATACATGGATGAACGCTTAACGGCCGACTGGAACCATTTAACTCCGTTTGGTTTGTAGCTTCATCTTCTGTGGCCAGCTTTGTGTCAAGTCACTCCGGTTAACACTGACCGTCACGTGTGCAGAAATTAGCCCATCAGTTTTTCCTACTGATCTGCCGATAGCCCCGGCTAAATTCTGGGCATCAATGTTGTTGAGAAAATTTGCAAAACTTCTGTAGTCGATGGCTAACTCGATGGCTAACATTATATCTTTCAACAACGGTGCAGTAGAAAGGACTGTCAACACATACTGAACAGCTCACGTTATAGACAGAAGCGTGCTACATGGCAGACCAATCCAAACTCATCTCCCATACATTATTTCAACCAATCATGGCTAGTGGGAAGGTTCCTGTCTATTTCCATGGCAAAACCAACTGGGCTCGTAATTTTAACAATGTTATACGTATTGATGGATGGAATAAAAGTTTGTTATTAAAGCACATTAAATTTTACATGTTCAAAAAGGCATTTCTGCCAAAAACACAGAAAATGAATGTTTCGTTCAAATACTGCTCCTGTGAAGTAGTGACGTGTGACATACGGCTTGTTTCCTGAAATGAGTCACATATTGAAGAGGTGAACCTAGTCAAAGGCTGTGTTTCAGGCTGACTACATTTCAGACACATGCCGGATCTCACAGCTCCTGGACAGGTATTTAAGACACCAGCTAACTACATCATATGATATACAGTGCTTTCAGAAAGTATTTACACCCCTTGACATTGTCCACATTTTGTTGTCTTACAGCCTTAATGTAAGATGGATTACATTTAGATGCTGTGTCACTGGCCTACACACAATACATAATGTCAAAGTGGATTTAAAAAAAAAAATTTTTTTACAAATTAATTTAAAAAGCTGAAATGAAAACTGTTTGAATACTAAATAAATTCAGTAATAAAAACTTGCTTAACAAGTCACAAGTTGAATGATTACCTCCTCTTTGTACCACCCACATACAATTATATGTAAGGTCCCTCAGTCTAGCAGTGAATTTCAAACACAGATTCAACCACAAGACCAGGGAAGTTTTCCAATGCCTCGCAAAGAAGGGCACCTATTGGTAGATAAAAAGATCAAATAAAAAAAACACACATTGAATATCAATACACCCAGTTATTACAAAGATACAGGTGCCCTTCCTAACTCAGTTTCCGGAGAGGAAGGAATCCGCTCAGGGATTTCACGATGAGGCCAATTGTTACAGAGTTTAATGCCTGTGATAGGAGAAAACTGAGGATGGATCAACAACATTAACATCCACAATACTAACCTAAATGACAGAGTGAAAATACAAATATTCCAAAATATGCTTCCTGTTTGCAATAAGACACTAAAGTAAAACTGCAAAAAATGTGGCAAAGAAGTGAACATTATGTCCTGAATACAAAGTGTTCTGTTTGGGGCAAATCCAACACATCACATCACTGAGTACCACTCCTCATATTTTCAAGCATGGTGGTGGCTGTATCATGTTATGGGTATGCTTGTCATTGGCAAAGGCTATGGAGTTTTTTTTATGATAAAAATAAATTAAATAGAGCTCAGCACAGGCAAAATCATAGAGAAAAACCTGTTTTAGTCTGCTTTCCAACAGACACTGGGAGACAAATTCACCTTTCAGCAGGACAATAACCTTAAACACTAGGCCAAATATACAATGGAGTTGCTTACCAAGACAACCTAGATCTGCTTGAAAATCTATGGCAAGACTTGAAAATGGCTGTCGAGCAATGACCAACACCCAACTTGACAGATCATGAAGAATGTTTTTAATAATAATGTGCAAATATTGTACAATCCAAGTGTGCAAAGCTCTTAGAGACTTACCCAGAAAGACTCACAGCTGTAATCACTGCCAAATGTGA
The DNA here is from genome assembly GCF_018296145.1 of Oncorhynchus tshawytscha. Classification (NCBI taxonomy): domain Eukaryota; kingdom Metazoa; phylum Chordata; class Actinopteri; order Salmoniformes; family Salmonidae; genus Oncorhynchus; species Oncorhynchus tshawytscha. The sequence goes on from NC_056459.1 coordinate 20,037,874, forward strand.
ATCTAACATGTATTGACTCAGGGGTGTGAATACTTATGTAAATTAGATATTTCTGTGTATCATTTTCAATACATTTCTTCTAAAAACATGTTTTCAGTTTGTCATTATGGGGTATTGTGTGTAGATGGGTGAGAAAAACACATATTTAACACATTTTGAATTCAGGCTGTAACACAACAACATGTGGAATAAGTCAAGGGATATGACTACTTTCTGAAGGCACTGTAGCTATCTGATGCCCTTCTGCAATGTAGTGGAACTGGAATGTGACCAAAGCCAGATAGCTGATGTGAAATGCACTGAAAGCACCAGCAGGGGAGGCCACCGCTAGGGGAGAGGTGTGTGTAAGGAGAACTATGCAAATGGAGTGAAGGAAAAAAAAGAAAATTGTGAGGAGATGAGAAGGAGCAGAGGAGTAGAAAAGAGAGGAAGATGGGGGGAAAGAAGACATCCAGGTGTTTTTTTTGTCCACCTTCACAGCTCACTTGTTATTGGTGTTTTTGTCCAATTATAGAGGAAAGCTTGTCACTTCACTCACAATATATTGTCTTTCTGCTTCTTGCTTGATAGTCTTATTGAGATTCTACTATCAAATACAGTACACGTAAAAGTGGAACATGTATTTGTAATGACCCTGTGGCCATCAGATGATCAAAGAGATTGGCAAATAACATCTCTGAAATATGTATGTTCATACAGATGTAGGATCTTAATTTGATCACTCTTTTGTTTCTGAGAATGTTCCTGCACAGCAGGAAATAAGAACCTGAAGTGTAGTCAAGGTTTTAAAAGGTTGCTAAAGTTTGTCATTTCCAATTTAAAATCTCAGACTAGATTTGTCCTAAAAATGTATCAACACCTACAAAAAATGTCCATGAATTATTATCCATATAATAATCTACATTTCCTCTTGCTCCAGGATAATTTTCCTGCTGTAGCAAACTGGCCCAAATTAAGATCCTACAACTATCTGTATGCATTAGACTGAAAATACTGTATGTCCTTGGTTATCCCATTGTGGGCCAATGGAGGGTGGAGAGAAACCCTAAGAGAGATGATTTGTTAAAGCCATGCGGTAGGGAAGGTATTCACTTTATTCTATTCTATTCTCTCTCAAGTTCTTTGAAGCCGATGACAAGTTGAAAGGTTAATCATACTACAGGGATACTCTGTGATCTCCTAGGGTGGTTATGCAAAAGTTTTTATAAATATTTCACTTACAAGTCTATTAGCATAACCAATAGGAATTATGTACCATGGCTCCGACCGACGTGGTTTGAAGCACTGTCATGTGTGTTTGAGTGTTTAAATATTCAGTACTTTTTATGTCAATTTTGGCCTCTATTGATGTGTATATTTCTCTCACCTCTCTTCACAGTATGGCTTTTTGGAGGAGAAATCCCTTTAGTGAAATGTTAACAGCCTTCCAAGCAGAGCTAGTGTAGCCCATAAGTAAGCCTGAGCCCATGTACATTTGAAATGTTATAATGATCTTTACTTTGAAATGGGGCCGTAGAATTGATCTGTTCTCCCTACACATTTAAAGGTGATCCATTCACCTCGCAGTACTGTGCTGGCTCCAGTGTTTAATGTAACTCCCCCACTCAGTGCTCTGCTGCTGGCTCCAGTGTTTAATGTAACTCCCCCACTCAGTGCTCTGCTGCTGACTCAAAGTATTTAATGTAACTCCACCACTCAGTACTGTGCGGCTGACTCCAAGTGTTTAATGTAACTCCACCACTCAGTACTGTGCGGCTGACTCCAAGTATTTAATGTAACTCCACCACTCAGTGCTCTGCTGCTGGCTCCAAGTGTTTAATGTAACTCCACCACTCAGTACTCTGCTGCTGGCTCCAAGTGTTTAATGTAACTCCACCACTCAGTGCTCTGCTGCTGACTCAAAGTATTTAATGTAACTCCACCACTCAGTACTGTGCGGCTGACTCCAAGTGTTTAATGTAACTCCACCACTCAGTACTCTGCTGCTGGCTCCAAGTGTTTAATGTAACTCCACCACTCAGTACTCTGCTGCTGGCTCCAAGTGTTTAATGTAACTCCACCACTCAGTACTCTGCTGCTGGCTCCAAGTGTTTAATGTAACTCCACCACTCAGTACTGTGCGGCTGACTCCAAGTATTTAATGTAACTCCACCACTCAGTACTCTGCTGCTGACTCCAAGTGTTTAATGTAACTCCACCACTCAGTACTCTGCTGCTGGCTCCAAGTGTTTAATGTAACTCCACCACTCAGTACTCTGCTGCTGGCTCCAAGTGTTTAATGTAACTCCACCACTCAGTACTCTGCTGCTGGCTCCAAGTGTTTAATGTAACTCCACCACTCAGTACTCTGCTGCTGGCTCCAAGTGTTTAATGTAACTCCACCACTCAGTACTGTGCGGCTGACTCCAAGTGTTTAATGTAACTCCACCACTCAGTACTGTGCGGCTGACTCCAAGTGTTTAATGTAACTCCACCACTCAGTACTCTGCTGCTGGCTCCAGTGTTTAATGTACTGTAACTCCACTAAGCTGCTTTAGCTGAATGACACAACATTAGGCTGACTAAGACATGTCAGGGTAGTATTGGCATTTTATGTTGAACTCCAGATCATTCTGATTGGTGTATGTTATTGATTAATAGTATCTTATTGGTTATTCTGACTGGTGTCTGTGTGCTATTGGTTAATGGCATCTCCAAATCATTCTGATTGGTGTAATGTATGATTTTCGGATCATTCTGATTTGTTTGTCGTCTCCTCTCTCGCCATAGGTTAACAGGATTCTCAATGCCACCACCAGTCACGAGCACGGGGTCCGTCTTCTCCCTGCGTCTTACCAGTGACTTCGCTGTGAGCGCTCACGGCTTTAAATTATATTATGAAGGTAAGGCTCTTATCTTCTCCTTCTATTCTTCTTCTATTCCCTCTCATTGTATCTGTTGTTTATCCCTGGTAGTCACTCATCCAATGAACAGGACTGAGAGACTCATGTTGGATGTGATGGCTTCTGATCCAGCTGGTGGCTCAGATGCTCTGCTCTGATCTCTCTGGGAGTTTGAATGTATATTTTATTTAATTAAAGAGCTTTATTGACTGTATTAGTTCCCACTGTTAGATCTGCTGTTTTCTAAGGACCTCATCAGTCCACATCAAACCAGATCTAATCAAAAACACACACATTTATAGACATGGTCTTCTCTAAGGACCTCATCAGTCCACATCAAACCAGATATTTTTTTTTTAAACACACACTGTTATAAACCTGCTGTTCTCTAATGACCTCATCAGTCCACATCAAACCAGATACAATCAAAAACACACACTGTTATAGACCTGCTGTTCTCTAAGGACCTCATCAGTCCACATCAAACCAGATCTAATCAAAAACACACACATTTATAGACATGGTCTTCTCTAAGGACCTCATCAGTCCACATCAAACCAGATATTTTTTTTTAAAACACACACTGTTATAAACCTGCTGTTCTCTAATGACCTCATCAGTCCACATCAAACCAGATACAATCAAAAACACACACTGTTATAGACCTGCTGTTCTCTAAGGACCTCATCAGTCAACATCAAACCAGATACAATCAAAAACACACACTGTTATAGACCTGCTGTTCTCTAATGACCTCATCAGTCCACATCAAACCAGATCTAATCAAAAACACACACTGTTATAGACCTACTGTTCTCTAAGGACCTCATCAGTCCGCATCAAACCAGATATAATCAAAAACACACACTGTTATAGACCTGCTGTTCTCTAAGGACCTCATCAGTCCACATCAAACCAGATCTAATCAAAAACACACACATTTATAGACCTGGTCTTCTCTAAGGACCTCATCAGTCCACATCAAACCAGATCTAATCAAAAACACACACTGTATAGGCCTACTGGACTGCCCCTGAGGCCAGACAGACATATTGTCCATGTATAGCATCAAAGCATGAATCTACAGAAAGGCACACATGGTTAAAACATCATCTGCATGTTTATTACACATAGGTGAATGTTTTAAGTCATCCTTTAAGAACTTTAACTGTATTACAGTCTGTGTCATGAAACTTGGCATAAAGGAAGCACAGACATCTAGCATTTCCAAGAATCAACGACTATGCCAAGTAGACTAGTCCACCCCTAACCCTCGTCCAAGGCTAAGGAAGAACAAACACAACTCACACAAACACAATGTCAATCAAATTTGCAGTCAAATGTCTTCCCTGCTTTATCCCCATGATGAACCATTCTACCTCTCCTCTGTCAGCTGACTAACTAACTGTGTAGCCCTCCAGTCTTCAGACAGAACCTCCTACCCCTCTACCCATTCTCTACCCTCCAGTCTCCTCTGCCACACTCCTACCCTCTGCCCCTCCTCTGCCACCCTCCTCTCCTCTGCCCCTCCTCTGTCCCTCCTCTGCTAGCTGACTGCTACACTATGTAGTATCTCCAGTCTGCCGCCACGTCATTTACCTCCCCATATATTTCTTCTGGTCCCCCAGGCCTACTCAGCCACTACCCACCCGCCTGTCCACCATGAATCCATGCACAGCCTTGATACTCGCTGCAATTTGCGGGTTATTGAAATATACATCAAACATTTTAGGAAAGAAGCAAGACACTCCCTCCAGTTTTGTTACATCTCCAGAATGTAATGGATCCACTGCTTTTTAAAATTACATAATGTAATGGATCCACTGCTTTTTAAAATTACATAATGTAATGGATTCACTGCCGTTTTAAAGTTGCATACGCCACCACAGCTTCTAAATTGGAATTATTTTAACATTCCCCATTTTTACTTAGCAACACCTTGAACTAAAGGCATTGGGAAGGATCTAATAATTCTCTCCTATTTCCAGCTTCCACAACTTTCATGGTTTCATTATAGATTGTTAGTGCTACTATGATACTGAGTACTAGATCTGCTCAAAGCACACACACATACACACACACACACACACACACTGACTCACAAAGATGTGGGGTTTCCCATGGCCAATTAGACCCTGATGCTTTCACAGTCTGATAACATTTCTAATGATAATACGACTTCTTAACATTCTATTTAATGCTTTGTTTATTCTCTTTTATTCATCCCATTTGTGACTTTGAGTCTTTTCCTGTTGAATACTGTGATCGCCTCAGATTCATTTAAAGGCATGGAGCATGGATTCAATCATGGATAAAACTGGAGGGGGGAGAACTGCACTTTATTTTCTTTGTTTCTGATGGTAACCACCACCTACTGAGACAAGACAGTGAGACAAAGATATTCACGTCTAAGTAGACATGGAAAACTGCATAGCTATCCAGCCTCCTTGGCATTGGTTCAGATGATCTTCTGTATATCCTCTCACTCTCAACAGAAAGGACTAGCACCTATGCTGCCGGGACTGTGTTGATGTACTGTATTGTGCAATCATCATGCTGCCCACGCATACCATTCCTCCCTGGCAGCACACACACACACACACACAAACACACACGCCTATCTGACCCCCTCACCATGGCTATGCTGCTCTGCATTATTAGAGCTCACAACACCTCCACCTGCACCTCCAGCGAGTATCATCCCTCCCCCGGGCCTCTCCGCCTGGGCATACCACATCTCTGGCTCCCTGGCTGCAGTTACACCCAGCTGGGGGAGGGGGGCGCCGGCACACAGTTCAGCTCCTCCAGCTGCAGGAAACATTGCTTTCTCTTCCTCACACACATACTGTGTGTCGACATATACAGAAGTTGCACACACACACCTCTGGGGTTGACAGACTGTGCGACTGATGTGTTTTCGATGCCTGTAGATACTGTGTTGTATAACCTGACTCTGCATGCTCTATATGCAGTTGATTTTTTAAAGTAAGGACTGTTGAGTAGTGTTAGGCCTCGAGTGTAGGTCTTGATTTAAGGAGTGTCGATGATGACAGACTTATGTAGTCAGTGTATGGTCTGGGCAATGTCCTTTTTAACCCTTTCTTCACTGTTTAGTTGCACATACTGGGTAGATTGTCTTATTTGCAGCTGCAAAAAGCATTTCTCACACTCATATAACATGATAGATCCTGAAAAACAAGTAATGTCTCAAATAATAGACTTTATTCTATACAAACCAGGGAGGAAGAGTACATTCATATGGATCTGTTACATCCCTGGGTACCAGTTCATCGTTTATGATTAATGACACATGCTGGACTCTAGTCTAGTGTATTGTATATGAAGGATGCTTATGATGTAAATTATTCAGTGGGCATCCCGAGGCACTTTTAGAGTATGCTAAGTTGATAACATTGGTGATGATGGTGGCAATTAGAAAGTGAGGTAGCGGTTGCGGCTTTTGCCAAATTTAGGACGCACTGTCCTCGATTTTATGAATATGACTATAATACTTGTTCTTCTCTTCTTCATCTTCATCAGTATAGTTGTCATCATCTTTATCATCAGCAGCATCATCATCATCACCTTCATCATCATCATCACCTTCATCCTCTTCACCATCATGGAAGTATTATGATATCATGGATTCCACTCATTACAGTATTTCAGACAATAATCTGCTAGCTAGAACGTACACTTTCCTAACCTGTGGATGTTTCACTGGAGAGTGAATCCCTATTGGAAACCTATCCTATCTCTGCTGAGGTTGGTTTACATTACATTCTGTAGGAGTACATGGCTTCCCTGACTCATGAGAACCCAGTGTAGAAAACCTATAATCAACATCTGACGTGGTTTTACATTATATGCTGTAGAAAAACATGTTTCCTATGACTGACCCATAAGACATCACTGTAGATTGCAGTACATGAACAAGAGTATGTACTTGCCTTTACCCATCAAACCACACACAACTCACTTTCCTTAGATGTGATAGAACATGAACATGCCTGTCATACAGTATTAAACCTTGCAGCTAACAAGCTGTGGGAGATTTGCCTGCTGGGCTATCAGACCTGGATTCTTGAAAATTATTTTCAAATACGTTGAGTGTTCGCTTGAGTCTGGGAGGGGTTTGCATTTTTAAAAACTTTTCTATTAGTTAATTAAGCCAGGCATGCTCAAACAGGCATAGTTGGACTATTTTAATGGGGGGGGCGGGGTTCTACAAAGCTATAAGGAATTGTTTTAAGAAGGTCATACCAAGGATTGTTTAGCTATTTGATTTGGAATATTAAGACCCCTTGAAGTATATACTTTTTTATATTGAAACATTTGGCCTTACTGCTATTTTTATTTTATTTTATTTTATTTAACCTTTATTTAACCAGGTAGGCTAGTTGAGAACAAGTTCTCATTTACAACTGCGACCTGGCTAAGATAAAGCAAAGCAGTGTGACACAGACAACAACACAGAGTTACACATGGAATAAACAATAAACAAGCCAATAACACAATAAACAAGTCAATGACACAGTAGAAAAAGAGAAAGTCTATATACAGTGTGTGCAAAAGGCATGAGGAGGTAGGCAATAAATAGGCCATAGGAGCAAATAATTACAATTTAGCAGATTAACACTGGAGCGTTACATGAATAACAGATTGAGGAGTATTTATGTCTGTAATAAAGCATTTTTGTGGTATAAAAACTCATTCTGATTGGCAGGTCCTGGCTCCCCAGTGGGTGGGCCTGGCTGCCAAGTGGGTGGGCCTCCAAAGCCCACCTATGGCTGCACCCCTGCCCAGTCATGCGAAATCCATAGAATAGAGCCTAATGAGGGAGGGTAGCGCTATTGAGGCTAAAAGGAAGTTGTATGGTTTTGTCTTCAATCACTACCAACAAAAGTGTATTTGATGTTCTTTTTTGCTGCCCTCTAAATAAAGCACGGAATAGAGAAATAAATTATAATCTATCCATTCACATCATATAAACTACCGTTAGATTTTATATTTCTGGTTTCAAAAAGGAAGCTAGAATATTGATTGTAAAAAGCGAAGGAAAAATGAGATATGTTTTAAGATGAGAGTAGCTCGTTTAAAGGCTAGAAGCTGGAACCGTTACAAATAACCTCAGAATAATCCAACCACAATTCCAGAGGACATTGCATTCCTAGAGCAGTGCATTTTGGTAAAGTTGCAGAATGTGTGCCATTATGCTAAGAGCTAGCTGAAAGCACTCAGGCATCTAGTCTAGTCAGTGAATATTAAATCTCCTGCCACATATGTGAAAGATGCATACTATCCTCATGCGAAATGCATTCATTGTCGCATATTGATGTTCATGGCTTCCGGGTTGGAGGGCGCTGTGTTAAGAAGCAGTGCGGCTTGGTTGGGTTGTGTATCGGAGGACGCATGACTTTCAACCTTCGTCACTCCCGAGCCCATATGGGAGTTGTAGCGATGAGATAAGATAGTAGCTACTCAACAATTGGATACCACGAAATTGGGGAGAAAAAGGGGTAAAATTAAAAATAGGCGTTCATACTTTATTTGAACTGAAATAACAGAAATAACAGAAATAACAACGAGAACGAACGAAACCGAAACAGTTCTGTCTGGTGCACACACACACACACACACACACACACACACACACACACACACACACACACACACACACACACACACACACACACACACACACACACACACACACACACACACACACACACAAAACTACCCACAAGGCACAGGTGGGAAAAGGCTACCTAAGTATGGTTCTCAATCAGAAACAACGATAGACAGCTGCCTCTGATTGACAACCACACCCGGCCAAACACACAGAAATAGAAAACATAGAACACAAAAACATAGAATGCCCACCCCAACTGACCAAACCAAAATAGAGACATAAAAGGTCTGGTCGTGACACCCTCATTGTTTTATTGAAACAATGGTGGGGAGGACGCTTTGTTATTTTTTCAACTGCTGAGTGCCACTTTAAAAATCAAACATAATTTCTAGCTCTTTGATTGGACTACAGCACAATTGCACATTCTAGGTTGACAAGCTTGTTGTTTACTAAGACTCTCATTTCCAGAATTGAGTGGTTATGTTCTTTCTAACCATCAAACCATTTAAAGCATGACATATTTAACATAGCTCTCTTCTATAGTGTGTACTGTGACATTACAGAGAAAAACAACTTTGGGCATGAATGATAGAGGAAATAGGCAATGAAGTCAATCACTGCATATAGCAAGCCTTTAGGTTTCTCTATCCCTCTCTCCTTCTCTCCCTCTCTCCACTTTCTCTCCCATCAGCCAATCTGTCTTCTAAAAGTGACAGAAAACTGGCAATTTTTTAGACATGCGGTGTAATTATCTTGGCCCTGCTTATGGCCACGTTCCGCGTAATCAGGATCCTTCATGCCGTTGCCAAAGCCTCCAGGATGTCACAGTGTTGTTCATGTTAAGATTGCCTCCTCTCAAAGTTATAATGTCCTGTTTGTGTGTAATCCTCAACATTTTGACAATGCAGTCTCTCACTAACGTCTGTAAGAGAGGGAAGATTCGTTAAGTAAGGTATTATATTCATTTCCTCCTATGAAGGTTTACGTGTCCTAGTTCACCTGGGATGACACACCTCCTTGAAGAACACCATGCAGACATGGGTTCAAATATTATTTGAAATAACTTTATTTGATTTAGCCCTGTCTGGCGTGTCAGATGGGCGGGGACTACTCCATTGGTTCCATTCTGTCAGGCAAGCTCGATCAAGCACAGCTAAAGTATTTGACAGGCAAACAAATACTATTTGAACGCAGGTTGTCATTTAATAGGATCTCTATGGTCGAACCCATCTCTCCTCCATCCCTCAGACCAACCCGACTGCCTGTCATCCCTGGGTTTGGTTCGATTGACAGCTAATAGTCACCTCCAATTCTCCCCGTAATAAAATATGGATTAATAAAGAAAATGGACACTATCTGAAAGCATAAGGCACCATCTGCAGCCAGCCAGCCCTGAGGCTATTTCTGACCACACTGCCATAAAGTGGCTAGGCCTTGGGTGGAGAGGGAGCATGTTGGGCATGGTGAAAGACAGCTAACAAGCGGGTATGAATTATGACCCTGACACACAGGTGAATACATGACAACTTGGTCAACTCTGCTGTGATGTCAGTCGGCATCCTTCCATTGACCATATACAGGCTGGTGTTATTCTGCTCTGCAGTAATTGACTTTATTGCCCATTTCCTCTCTCTGTCTTGTCCAGTAATAACCCTCTCAAAGCCTCTTTCCTCTAGGTATTGTTCTGAGCACACACTATATAGGAGAGATAGAATAGATGTGTTGCTTTAAAAAAGATGGTTAGACGTTTACGTGTGAGCTATGCTTCCCTTCAAAGGCAAAACGCAGTAACTACGAATTTGGTCAAAAATCTTTGATCTGTTGTAATTGCCAGGTATATTATCTGATTGTGGTATTTAGCTTCCTCCCACAAGAACTAGCCAGTTGATCCGAATATATCATGAAGTATCAGAAATTGTGGTCTGTCTAGACAAAAAGTCTTTGAAGTCAGATTTTGCAGAAACGAAAAGTATGTAGTAACTGCGTTTGACCTATGTAGGGCAGTATTCTGTATGCATGTATATATGTTGGATTGATCATACATTCTTATGACAGGTTATAGAGCATTAAACTAGCAGGCTAAAGTGGTTACCGGAATATTGACTCAATTGGCTCTGCTGTCTGTCCACCTCCCAGGACCCCAGAGCTGTTAGCATCTCTTTTTGTTCAATGGGTTTCCGATCAAAAGCAGCGGCGCTTCTTTCCCTTTAATTGAATACGAAGGTGATGAAGAGTGTCTAAGGGATCTCAGAGAAGCGTAAATACTTTTTGGGTCAATACTCTAGTCTCTCTCTGTGTCTCCCTGGCATGGCGGTGGCTGTTGCTGCCGGGTTCCTTGTTAAACAGTCCTTAAAAAAAACTTGAAGTGTCAAAGGAGGCTCCTTTATTTTCAAATCAATGATTTCTCCAAGTTTCAGTTCAATAATCCATTAGTATGCTTCCCATTTCAAAGATCACTGCCAAAGCTTGTTCATTAAACTGTCTGGGTATCCAAGCCTCGTATTGAAGTCCCCCTGTCATTTTCAAACTCTCTAATTGCACGTTGTTTACAGCCAGTGACGTGCAACTCAACTGCACCGCAAAGACAAAGAATAAGAAAGAGCAAATCACTTTAATTATTTAGAGGACTTAAAATGGGTGACATTGTCATCTGGCATTTTCTTTGATTGGTGTTAAACTAATAGCATGAAAAATACCAAATTTCAAATAATTACAATCTGTTGTTGTCTGTGTTGAATCATCTTCACAAAAATGTGCTTTCTTTACCCATTTTTCGAAACAATGATAACTTTACGTTTTAATGTTTAGTCATGTATCAGACACTCTCTAGCCAGAGACTCGAACCAGCAACCTTTCAGTTACTGGCCTAGCACACTTAGCCACTACCTGCTGCCCCAATAACTGATACTTTACTACTGTTCAAGTACCATCCATCATTACTTCTCCTTATCAAAGTAGTATTTCCATTTAACCCAATGACATTTCAGCTCTGCCTCTGATTCAAATGACTGTAATGCTCTTCGGCACTTCTTCTTTCTCATGGCTAATCCTTCACTCACTATCTTTCGATGGAAAACCTCGTCGGCACATTGTTTTGTCATTTATCATACTTCTGGCAGATGACATCATTTCACACCTTAGGAAAAAAAGGTGCTTGTTCACACACTGTTTTGTCTTTGTCATATACCAGACAATCCCCCTTTCCCGCATCGACGCAAGTAGTCTTTGAGGTGGATTGCTCTCCCTTTGCCGCATAGTTAACTTTGAGGTGTCAGAGTAAGACTCCAAGAAGCCCCCCCCCAGCCCCCGTGTCTCTGATAGCTGCCAGTTAGAGCAGACAGACACTTCTTACAGAATTAATTAAAGAGGTGAATGCTAATTGCTAGCATTCAATAAAGATCGTTTGCCCCGAGGGGCCAAAATGAGATGCGCAGTTCAATTGAAAATCTTTACTTGTCTGGCACTGCCAATTTAGAAGGCTGGATGTTGCAGACTACCTGGCTGTTAGGGGGGATCGTTTGAACTCGAAAAATGAAAGGTGCGAAAGAGACAGTGAGAGAGAGAGAGAGAGAGAGGGAAGTCGAGAGAGAGAGAGTGAAGTTGAGAGGGAGAGAGAGGGAGGGAGAGAGGTGGAGAGAGATGGAAAGAGAGATGGCGAGAGGGAAGTTGAGAGAAAGAAAGAGAGCGAGAGAGGGGGAGAGAGTAGAACGTTTAAAGAGAGGGAGGGAGAGGGAAGTCAGGAGGGAGGAAGGGAGAGAGAGAGAGATTCATCTAAAGAGGGAGAGAGAGAGCGAGAGAAGTCGAACCGCTTAGTGGTAGGCCACACAAGCTCACAGAACGAGACCGTAGCGCATAAAAAATTGTCTGTCCCTGGTAGCAACACTCTCTACCGAGTGCCTCTAGAAGCAATGTCAGCACAATAATTGTTTTGTCGGCAGCTAAATGAAATGGGTCTCCATGGCCGAGCAGCCACACACAAGCCTAAGATCGCCATGTGCAATGCCAAGCGTTGACTGGAGTGGTGTAAAGCTCGCCCGACTCTAGAGCAATGGATACGCGTTCTCTAGAGTGATGAATCACGCTTCACCATTTGGCAGTTCAACAGACAAATCTGGGTTTTGTCAGATGCCAGGAGAACGCTACCTGCCCGAATGCATAGTGCCAACTGTAAAGTAATGTGGAGGAGGAATAATGGAACCAAGTCACCACAGCAATGGTCCAACATCTAGTGGAAACCCTTCCCAGAAAATTGGAATGAGATATTCGACGATACTTTTGGTCATGTAGTGTATTTCCTCCTATTTTCCCCTTTCCTTTTGTTTAGAGGTATGGATGGATAACCTCTCTTACATTCAGTTTCTGCCTGGGGTTCCATGTTGTTTTCAAATGAATGCCCCAAACATGGGATGTGGATGGGAAATATATTCTAACACGCCAGGTATTGACCGTAGAATTTGACCCTCTGATTTAATCTCAGCATGCAGTAATTACACCATAGACCAGTGTTAGTCTTCCTGGTTGTGCTCAACGACCTGAGACTTATTCGATTTAACATCGAAAGAGATACAGTATGAGACATTTAGCTAGCTACTGAGAGAGAGGGTGGCAGTACACCAATTCTGGTTTTTGGTAATCACTCACAGCTTTCACAGACTTGATGGGTCCTATTTTCTAGTCTCCTTGATTGGAAAAAGAGAAACACCCTCCCACACGAATGTGGTGAAATAACAAATGATGTGCATGGTTGGGTGGCAACTAAATTGCGCTGAGAATGTTTGCGCTGAGAAGGACAATGGGCCTTCTGTATCACTCCAGCCTAGCAGATTAATTTGTGATAAGGGATAACTATCACATTGCGTGGTGGCAATGTTAAACTTTACATATCTGTGCCTTGGGAATGATGCCACTCTACTTCTCAGCCTTGTGCATAAACAGTTTGGACCCTCTCTAGCCCGGTAATCTAACCCACCTTGTAAACCGAGACCCCGCTTTGTTTGCTAGCTTCTTCTTCAATCTGTTCTTCCCACACACTTTGACATTTCCTCATCTCCTGTCTTTAACGCTATGCCCCCTGTTTGACTTATGTCCACGTAATAACACGACAGCACCACCAGATACTGTAGTCTGCTCCCAAAAAGGCACCCTATTCCCTACAGAGTGCACTACTTTTGACCAGAGCCCTATTGGCAGAGTAGTATGAAGGGATTAGGGAGCCTTTTGGGACAGAGCCGTAGTTTCCCCTTCCATCTTCCTGGGAGTGGATGTACTCTGCCAGTACCTGACGAAGCAAATCTCCAACTACCTGCAACTAACAGCAGGTGTTAAGAGATTAAGGCAAAACTGCTGTCCTCTAGAGAGGCAGGTTTACAGTAGGCTGTTAAGACTAACTTTATTTTAGGGATTTTACATAATTTCAGCGTAAGGTTTCGGTGCATGATTTCAGCGTAAGGTTTCGGTGCATGATTTCAGTTTTGTTAGTGATGAATTAATGAGGACAAGGTTGGGAGATTTGAAAGATTAATAAGGAAAGGTTTCTGTTATTATTATAATGTATACAGTATGTTGCCACTATAAAACACATAACCTATGAAAATCTAAGACTGCTGTTTTCCGGATTATACCAACTATAGCTCATTAGACTCCACTACTCCCTCCCCAGTGATGATGCCCAAGACTGGCTTCCTATAGAGGGTCACACATTTGCCTCCCAAAGTCTCTCAAATTCTCCCCAGAATTTATCCTAAGCGCACATGTTGATTCCGAATCATTCTTCCTGCTCAGTCTTAAAACAGTTTACTTTTTAAACATTCTGGCACAGCATGGCTTTCCCCTATAGATTGACTTTTTAATTGTGACATAAGAACTACAGCCCTGCAATGTGTGTTGACTCAGGATTTCACTAAAACCAACCTCACTCCAGCAGTAAGAAGGAAAGTGCTGTGTGGTAGTTTGTCATTAGAAGTGGTAATGTTGTAACATTGCACACACACGTACACAAACACACACACACACACACCACACCACACACACACACACACAGACATGGCCTGCTTGGCAGCTGTTGTTAATTGGATGGATGAAGGTGATGACCCTGTAAGCGGGTGTACAAATGGCTGGGTTCCTTTGGCTGGCAAGGAACATGGCAGCAGAATTGTTTGTCATTGTTTAGCCATCAATAACATATTGAGTTGGAGAGACTAGCAACGCCTATTGATTAACATATATTTATTTTAATTTAATTTGACCTTTATTTAACTAGGCAAGTCCATAAAATATATTTTTGAGTGATTTTGCGTTTTCAGGATCGGTTGTATATTAACCCATTGGGAGCCATGCGCCTCCTTTCTGCAGTAGTATATAGCCACACTGGGACCATATAAACAGAGCTATATATTTATCTAAATACATGACTCCGCATATTACCCAGTGGAGGCTGGTGGGAGGAGCTATAGGACTGGCTTATTGTAATGGTTGGAATGGAATAAATATAATGGTATCAAACAAATCAAGCATACGGAAACCACATGTTTGACTCCCCGTTCCAGTTTTTCCATTCTAGCCATTATAATGACCCCGTCCTCCTATAGCTCCTCCCACCAGCCTCCACTGGTATTACCATACTCTGGGGAACTCCGTGTGAATTAATACTATATATGTATGCACTTTTAGAAGAAAGGTTCCAAAAGGGTATCCGGCTTTCCCAATAGGATAACCGTTTTGGTGATACTTGGACCCGGGTTCTTCCCTGAGCTAAAAATCGTTCTTCAAAGGGTTATCTTATGGGGACAGCCGAAGAACCCTTTTAGGTTCTAGATAGCACCTTTTTTTAAATCTAAGAGCGTAGCCCTAACCTTAGTCCAGGTCAAGCCAAAGAAGGAATACTGTTTTCAATCATAGTAGTTTGGAATAAACATCCTCTTTTCCTATAAGGACTTCCGTGAGTAGGTTGTGTTGAGATAAATCTCCAGACCGATTAACATTCACTGACAATTTCAGTAGCGTCCCTCTGCAGCAGCAGTAAGCCCTCTCCACCACCAACACGATAACTGGGGGCCCTCAGCAGCACCTACTAAATCTGCACCGCCATTGAGAATGCCCTAGGAACATGCAAGGAGACAGTGAACTGCAACATTGAACAACCCACATGTCAATAATGTCTAGCTTTTGCTGTTTCTTTTGTTATTTACAGATTGTACAAGGCCGTATTCATAAAGAAGTCTTAGCATAGTCTGTTAATTACTAAAGCTTTTTTTGTTTGTTTGTTTTTCTCAAACGTAATTTTGATTACCCATAATCAAAATAATGCACAGCAGATTATTATTTTTGTGTTTTCCATAAATGCTTATTAAAATAAAATGTAATCTAGTTTATGATTGTTGTGAAGTTCTGGCACCCATCTCTAGGAGTCTCTGTTTTGTTCTGGCACCCATCTCTAGGTGTCTCTGTTTTGTTCTGGCACCCATCTCTAGGTGTCTCTGTTTCGTAGAAACTCTCTCTCTCTCTCACACACACACTCACACACACACACACAAACACACACACATACACTCTCTCTTTTCTCTCTCTGTCTGTCTGTTTGTCTGTCTGCTCAGTACTGTGCAACCACCCATAGTAGACTCAGCAAGGCTAGGATCCTTTGTATTAAACATCATGGCAAATGGGCATTAGCAAATGCTGGTAACAAATGAGTTTCCACCCCAATATGTGGCTATAGTTATAATAATCCTTATTAGCAAATCATTGGTAGCATTATTTCACATTTTTTCATTCTCAACAGAACCATTTGTTTTTTTGTTTTGTTCCATTGTTCCGACCAGCATAATAAAGTTCTGAACCGGTTCGAAGCAAAAAAAGTAACGGTTTATATCGTTCCTTTCTGTTTCTTTTGAACCTGTGAAATCAACCGTTTTTTTTTACATTTAGCTCATTAAATTACTTTACCAAACAGTGCAGATAGAGCAGGCAAGCTAGTTGTTTACATGCGTAATGGAGTTTAGTGTAGCTTTAGTGTAGCCTATGGCGATAGATGCAACAGAAATTTTGCGGGTGGGGAGAGAGCAAGAGAGGGTTGAGGAGGAGGCTTGAAGCACTGGGCATCTTGTTATGACATGCATTATCTGAATTAGGTCCACAGAAGTATACCTAGTAGGAGTGGCTTCTATGGAGGAACTTTGAATGTCCTTTGAGCTAGCTAGCTAACAAGCTTGAGCTAGTTAACTAACAAGCTTGTATGCGCAGAGTGGCACAAGAATTAAGTACACGTCTTACATTTTTATGATTAGTACTACCAATGTGAACGTGATAAGTAGGCCTATAGTATCCTTAACTAGCTTTGAAAAAAAGTGAATCCATTCTTCTCTTGCAAATAAAAACATCTATCTCCCCATCTTCTGAATCAAGCTTGTAATGTCAGTACAGTAGCCTATGCTTCTGAGGGGGGAGAAGCCTAAATACACACAGGCCAAGATTTTCAGCTTGCAAGCAGACATTGGAATAAGTCTCTGAATGACAGAGTGAGGGCTTTGCATAGGCACTTTGTTGTGTTTTGTTGTGGGACTAGAAAAAAAAAGACTGGAACGTATTTTAACGTTATTAGCCGGTTCCCATGCTTTTAAAAGCAATGGTTCTGTTCCGGAACAATGTGGATCACTTTCGTTCCAGGTTCCATTTCTTTTCCTTGAAAAATGTTTGTTATTTTACGGTTTGAACCATTTCCAACCCCTGGTTAGCATAATAGTAAATGTTGTTGTACTTCCTTTGTGACCTTATTTGACTGGTAATCAGCTCAATGCTAACTTGCATATTGTGAAGCATGGTGGGTTTATCCTCCCCACTACCCCTCCCCCTAAACACACACACGCACACACAGAAAACCTCAAACATATACCACTGTATCTGCACCTCCAAGCTGCCACTCTGCCGAGTTTATACTATTCAATCCTAATCCCCAGTTTTACTGTTAAAGTGTTAAAGCTTCGGAGTGACAGATCCCCCAGCCCACTCCTGCTCTGTGTCTGCCTTTCTGTGCTGCTACCTATTTGAGGTACACACACACACACACACACACACACACACACACACACACACACACACACTACTGTGCTGTTGTTACTATAGCTCTCACTGTGCATGCAGTACAGTGCACCCCGGCGTGGGATGGGAATTGAGGATTGCAAGGCCTGGATCTGGATGGACTCAGCCATCCAGAGGTTGTGTCCCAAATGGCACCCTATTCCCTATATAGTGTACTACTTTTGACCAGGGCACAAATGGCTCCGGTCAAAAGTTGTGTACTATATAAGGAATAGGGTGGCATTTGGGACACTAGCCAGAGTGTTGCTGTGATTGATGGCACTGCTTGTAACCTGACCTTGCAGCCGCTGGAACAGGGGGGAAAGATGCATTCACGGCCTGGATAATGAAGAGCTGTGACGCTCCCTGCATGGATGTGGTGATTATGTTAGGCCCATCAGTCAGCCTCTTGCATCACACAGTGGAGAGGAGAGGGGACCCCTTCCGCCTTGATTTCCCCAGACACACTGGCTGTTCTCTATACACACACACACACAGTGGTGGAAAAGTTGCCATACTTGAGTAAAAGTTTTCTACTTTAATAGAAAATGACTCAAGTAAAATGGAAGTCACCAAGTAAAATACTACTTGAGTAAAAGTCTTAAAGAATTTGGTTTTTAATATACTTAAGTATATTTTAGAAATGACATTTACTTTTGATATTCAAGTATCAAAAGTAAAAGTATGAATCATTTCACATTCATTATATTAAGCAAACCAGACGGCATGATTTTCCTGTATTTTTTAAATTTATTTACGGATAGCCAGGGGCACACTCCAACACATCATTTAAAAATGAAGCATTTGTGTTTAGTGAGTCTGCCTGATAAAAGGCACTAGGGATGACCAGGGATGTTCTATTGATGTGTGTGAATTGGACCATTTCCTGTCCTGCTAAGCATTCAAATTGTAACGAGTACTTTTGGGTGTCAAGGAAAATGAATACAGTCGTGGCCAAATGTTTTGAGAATGACACAAATATTAATTTTCACAAAGTTTGCTGCTTCAGTGTCTTTAGATATTTTTGTCAGATGTTACTATGGAATACTGAAGTGTAATTACAAGCATGTCATAAGTGTCAATTGCTTTTATTGACAATTACATGAAGTTGATGCAAAGAGTCAATACTTGCAGTGTTGACCCTTCTTTTTCAAGACTTTTTGCAATCCGCCCTGGCATGCTGTCAATTAACTTCTGGGCCACATCCTGACTGATGGCAGCCCATTCTTGTATAATCAATGCTTGGAGTTTGTCAGAATTTGTGGGTTTTCATTTGTCCACCAGCCTCTTGAGGATTGACTACAAGTTCTCAATGGGATTAAGGTCTGGGGAGTTTCCTGGCCATGGACCCAAAATATCTATGTTTTGTTCCCCGAGCTACTTAGTTATCATTTTTGCCTTATGGCAAGTTGCTCCATCATGCTGGAAAAGGCATTGTTCGTCACCAAACTGTTCCTGGATGGTTGGGAGAAGTTGCCCTCGGCGGATGTGTTGGTACCATTCTTTATTCATGGCTGTGTTCTTAGGCAAAATTGTGAGTGAGCCCACTCCCTTGGCTGAGAAGCAACCCCACACATGAATGGTCTCAGGATGCTTTACTGTTGGCATGACACAGGACTGATGGTAGCGCTCACCTTTTTTCCGGATCCCCCAAACAATCGGAAAGGGGATTCATCAGAGAAAATGATTTTACTCCAGTCCTCAGCAGTTCAATCCCTGTACCTTTTGCAGAATATCAGTCTGTCCTTCATGTTTTTCCTGGAGAGAAGGGGCTTCTTTGCTGCCCTTCTTGACATCAGGCCATCCTCCAAAAGTCTTCGCCTCACTGTGCATGCAGATGCACTCACCCTGCATGCTGCCATTCCTGAGCAAGCTCTGTACTGGTGGTGCCTCGATCCCGCAGCTGAATCAACTTTAGGAGACGGTCCTGGCACTTGCTGGACTTTCTTGGGCGCCCTGAAGCCTTCTTCACAACAATTGAACTGCTCTCCTTGAAGTTCTTGATGATCCTATAAATTGTTGATTTAGGTACAATCTTACTGGCAGCAATATCCTTGCCTGTGAAGCCCTTTTTGTACAAAGCAATGATGACAGCACGTGTTTCCTTGCAGGTAACCATGGTTGACAGAGGAAGAACAATGATTCCAAGTACCACCCTCCTTTTGAAGCTTCCAGTCTGTTATTCGAACTCAATCAGCATGGCAGAGTGATCTTCAGCCTTGTCCTCGTCACACTCACACCTGTGTTAACGAGAGGATCACTGACATGATGTTAGCTGGTCCTTTTGTGGCAGGGCTGAAATGTTTTGGGGGGATTCAGTTCATTTCCATGGCAAAGAGGGACTTTGCAATTAATTGCAATTCATCTGATCACTTTTCATAACATTCTGGAGTATATGCAAATTGCCATCATACAAACTTGAGGCAGCAGAGTTTGTGACACAAATATTAATTTTCATTCTCAAAACTTTTGGCCACTACTGTATATTAAAAAGTACATTATTTTCTTTAGGAAGGTAGTGAAGTAAAAGTAAAAGTAGTCAAAAATGTAAATACCCCAAAAAACTACACTTTAAAGTATTTTTACTTAAGTACTTTATACCACTGCACACACGTAATTAAAACATATATTTTACCTTTATTTAACTAGGCAAGTGAGTTAAGAACAAATTCTTATTCTCAATGATGGCCTAGGAACAGTGGGTTAACTGCCTGTTCAGGGGCAGAATGACAGATTTGTACCTTGTCAGCTTGGGGGTTTGAACTTGCAACCTTCCAGTTATTAGTTTAACGCTCTAACCACTAGGCTACCCTGCCACCCCGTAAGGGTAGAGACCCACAGACTTCCCCACCCCCGATGGGGTTATCAAAGCTTGTGTGCCAAGGGAGTCTCGCAGGACATCTGCTGCCCGTCTTCTGTGGTTCCAGACTGGTGCTCCAGTCCTCTCACATCTCGTTATGCATGCTGCATCTTAAACCAGCAAGACAGGTAGGTGAGTGGGAGGAGAAACAGCATCAAAAAGCAGAGGAGAACAAAGGCCTCTCTCAATAGTGTCCATGCCTCCCAGCATTATGTAGCCATTTGTGATGGTGTGGATACAGCGTACTGATGAGGATAGAGGTCCAGGAGATTCAAACTGACAA
This sequence comes from Oncorhynchus tshawytscha, assembly GCF_018296145.1. Lineage (NCBI taxonomy): Eukaryota > Metazoa > Chordata > Actinopteri > Salmoniformes > Salmonidae > Oncorhynchus > Oncorhynchus tshawytscha. The sequence continues at coordinate 20,058,603 of NC_056459.1, forward strand.
CGACACTGCCGGCCAACATACAGTATCTGTATCCGTCTAAGTTGATGTGTGAGTAAGCACATAAGAAGTTACAGTATATTCTTCTAGAATCAATTTACACGTCCAAAAATGAATGTAGCAACTCCTGATTGCCCCTTTATTGGCATGACAATAAATTATTGTGTTGCAAAAATTGACAATGCCTCATATCTCAAACTGATTGCATTTACACAATATATCAACAACTCAAGGCTGAGAAGCCCCTCTTCCTCTTCCTCCTCCTCTCCTTCCTCCTCGCCCTCATCCCCCTCTTCCTCCTCCTTCTTTACCTGCTCCTCCTCCCCCTCCACTTTCTCCCCCTCCTCCTTTTTCTCCCCATCCTCCTCTTTCCTCCTCCCCCTCTTCCTCCTCCGCCTCCTCCTAAACCTTCTCCTCCTAGCCCTCCACTTTCTCCTCCTCCTCCTTTTCCTCCTTCTCTGATTCATCCTCCCCCTCTCCCTTCTCCCCTTCCCCCTCTTTCCTCATCCCCCTCTTCCTCCTGCTGCTACACATGCTCTTCCTCCCCCTCAACTTTCTCCTCCCGATCCACTTTCTCCTCCTCCTCCTCCTCCTACACCTGCCCTTCCTCCCCCTCCACTTTCTCCTCCCCCCTCCTCCCCTTTCTCCTCCTCCTCCTTCTGCTCCTCCTCCTCCTACACCTGCTCTTCCTCCCCTCCACTTTCTCCTCCCCCTCCACTCCACTTTCTCATCCTCCTTCTCTCCTCATCCTTCTCCTATACCTGCTCGTCCTTCACCTCCACTTTCTCATCCCCCTCCACTTTCATCTCCTCCTTCTGCTCCTCCTCCTCCTACACCTGCTATTCCTCCCCCTCCACTTTCTCCTCCTCCTCCTACATCTGCTATTCCTCCCCCTCTACTTTCTCCTCCCCCCCCTCCACTTCCTCCTCCTCCTCCTCCTCCTCCTCCTCCTCCTCCTACACCTGCTATTCCTCCCCTTCACTTTTCTCCTCCCCCTCCACTTTCTCCTCCTCCTCCTCCCCCCCTGCTCCTCCTCCTCCTCCTACACCTGCCCTTCCTCCCTGCTATTCCTCCACTTTCTCCTCCTCCTCCTCCTCCTCCTCCTCCTACACCTGCTATTCCTCCCCTTCACTTTCTCATCCCCCCCCTCCACTTTCACCTCCTCCTTCTGCTCCTCCTCCTCCTACACCTGCTATTCCTCCCCTCCTCCACTTTCTCCTCCTCCTTCTGCTCCTCCTCCTCCTACACCTGCTATTCCTCCCCCTCCACTTTCTCCTCCTCCTCCTACATCTGCTATTCCTCCCCTTCACTTTCTCCTCCCCCCCCACTTTCTCCTCCTCCTCCTCCTCCTCCTACACCTGCCCTTCCTCCCCCTCCACTTTCTCCTCCTCCTCCTCCTCCTACACCTGCTATTCCTCCCCTTCACTTTCTCATCCCCCCCTCCACTTTCACCTCCTCCTCCTCCTCCTCCTCCTCCTCCTCCTCCTACACCTGCTATTCCTCCCCCTTCACTTTCTCCTCCCCCCTCCACTTTCTCCTCCTCCTCCTCCTCCTCCTCCTCCTCCTACACCTGCTATTCCTCCCCCTTCACTTTCTCCTCCCCCTCCACTTTCCTCCTCCCCCTCCCCCCACTTTCTCCTCCCCCTGCTCCCCTGCTCCTCCCCCTCCACGTTCTCCACTTTCTTCTCCTCCTATACAGGACTACATGAACCTTTTTTTAACATAATTGCTGCCTTCGTGTCTGTTTACTTAATTTATCTACATGTTTTATTACACAGCAGCAGCTCCATTATATATGCAGGGGATGAAAGCGGACGCCTGCGTGCATGTGTGCCTTGTGCCTTTGTCATTGACCCTGGATAGACAGGTCCACTGATAATGATCTGAGTGCCTAGATATTGCACATGGCGCAACTCTAAGTGGCCGTAAACCTCTGCTACCATTAGAAAGCCACCCGCGTGCCCCTGCCCCCCACTGTTGCTGCCTCGCCCAGTCCTCTCTACCCCCATATAAAGAGGAGGTTAAGTGTGTTCAACGGACTCTGATAATAGATGCTTTGATAAAGTAATGTGATAAGAAGCTGTGAGGTCTCTAACATTCCAAGAACATACCTATCAATGCTGAATAAAATCAAGCAATTCAATTGGAAGAATATGACATAGGAGCAACTAACACACACCGTACAAAAATGGGACAAATATCTCATGATTTTACAACATTGTAAATGAATGACAGTCATGGGTGACATAGAGCACATAAAGAGAGTTTTTGAGAATATAGTACATACATGTACACATGTACACAAAAAAAGTCTACCCAACATGTTTTTGGATAGAATATCTGAAGGAATACACCTTTACACAATACACCCCCAGGAGATCAAGCTGTAATGAACAAGTCAGGAAAAAAACTAAAGAACCTTGATAGGCACACAGGATTGCAAATCTGATTAAGACAGAATGGAGTTAGCCAAAGGCTGTCAAGGGGAAAATGCATTGCCAAAAGCACAAAGAAAGGGTGATTTTAGAGGCCGGTCCAATTGGCAACAGATAGGCATTTGGACTTCCTCAAAGGGTTCCTTTAGTGAAATTGTTCTGTTGCAATTTTTCAGTCTTTGACAAGGCGCCACTGTTTCTCGACGGGGGCCCTGCGGTAAAACTAAATGGTAGTCTACTTCTCTGTGCATGCCTAAATGCTTTAATATGAGCTTTCAAATGGATCTTATATGCCATACTTAAGTTCACTGAAACTGTCATAATTCCCCATTCCCAAAAGTCCTTCATGCAGGAGATCTGACAAGTGAAACTACTTGATCCTTTAACATGTCCAAATGCCTGGCCTCCTCCTGTGTGTAAAACCGTTGGAAAATGTTAGATAATGGTCACCTGACACATGAACCAGGGATTCCCCTGTAATTTGTGCCGTGGTCCAGACTTGCACATGCTGTGACCCTGACACTAACCACCGTCCCCCTGTGGGTGGCAGTTGCAGCAGCAGCCATCTTGGTTTTTAATAGAAGTTCAGTAATTAAAGTGAACTGACCTCCAGGCAGGTTTTCTCCAGTTAGCCAAGCAAAATCAACTTAACAGTTAGTCAATTAGTCCATCAGGCTCCAGCGATTACTCAGTGTATAGCCTATTAGTTGGTCCGGTAGTGTATGAGTTGATTTATGTGCTGTTCGTCTTTCACAAAATATGCCGGCTGTATATGGATAAAAGACATTTGTGCTTTTAATGAAGTCTTCCAAATCAAATGATGTCTATTGTTATGGAGAGAGCTTTGCATTAATACTAGGAGTTTGAAATGCTGCATTTGTTTTTGATGATGCTTGAATTGCAGGGAGGATATGAGGTCAGTGATGTCTCTCAGTATTTGAGTTTTGTTTGAGATTTGAGCACTACCATTAGTTCAGAAGACATGAATAAATATGAGTTACTTTTATGTATACTGTAGATTTGATGATCTATCTAGAGTTGTATGTTCTGCTATCATTTTGGATGGTTTTAATTAGATGACGCTGCCAAGAAAATAACCATACCCAACTCCATAGTATCATATGGTATATTTAACAGTACAGTATGTGCGGCCTTGAAACAGTGAAAACCACAACGCTTCATTAAGTTCTACTTCTATAAAATGATTGAATCCTGGTCCTCTGTAGCCCATCAGTTGTGTTTCATACAATAATTTTCTATTTGGACTTTTCCATTCATTCCAATGTTAGAAAAGGTTATTTTCTTCACATTTCCCTGTTTGTGTGTGAGATTGCAAGTGGCTCGGACAGCTTCTGTCCACGTGGAAGTGTGGGGAGCCGCCGCCCCCCACCCTCCATAGGATAGATAGAGAGCTCTGTTCTGCCTATCTCACTCTCTGACAGGCAGCTGTGGAGTCATGAATAACACACATACACCGCTCCAGCTCATTAATAATGACTCCAACCAACCCACCCTCCTAAGACAGAGGGGCTGTAGAAGGCCTATCTTAGCAACCACTCACATACAGTACATTTGAGTAATTTACCAGATGTTCCTGAGCGACTTACATTCAGTATATTTGTGATTGTGTGCCATTTAGATTTTTATTCCAGCCAAACTTCCATTTTAAAACGTTTACTTCCTCCTGGCTCTACAGTAGTCTGTGATTAGTCTTCCTCCTGGCTCTACAGTAGTCTGTGATTAGTCTTCCTCCTGCCTCTACAGTAGTCTGTGATTAGTCTTCCTCCTGTCTCTACAGTAGTCTGTGATTAGTCTTCCTCCTGTCTCTACAGTAGTCTGTGATTAGTCTTCCTCCTGTCTCTACAGTAGTCTGTTCCTCCTGTCTCTACAGTAGTCTATGATTAGTCTTCCTCCTGATTAGTCTTCCTCCTGCCTCTACAGTAGTCTGTGATTAGTCTTACTCCTGTCTCTACAGTAGTCTGTGATTAGTCTTACTCCTGTCTCTACAGTAGTCTGTGATTAGTCTTCCTCCTGTCTCTACAGTAGTCTGTGATGTCTTCCTCCTGTCTCTATAGTCTGTGATTAGTCTTCCTCCTGTCTTCCTCCTGTCTCTACAGTAGTCTGTGATTAGTCTTCCTCCTGTCTCTACAGTAGTCTGTGATTAGTCTTCCTCCTGTCTCTACAGTAGTCTGTGATTAGTCTTCCTCCTGTCTCTACAGTAGTCTGTGATTAGTCTTCCTGTCTCCTGTCTCTCCTGTCTCTACAGTAGTCTGTGATTAGTCTTCCTCCTGTCTCTACAGTAGTCTGTGATTAGTCTTCCTCCTGTCTCTACAGTAGTCTGTGATTAGTCTTCCTCCTGGCTCTACAGTAGTCTGTGATTAGTCTTCCTCCTGTCTCTACAGTAGTCTGTGATTAGTCTTCCTCCTGTCTCTACAGTAGTCTGTGATTAGTCTTCCTCCTGTCTCTACAGTAGTCTGTGATTAGTCTTCCTCCTGTCTCTACAGTAGTCTGTGATTAGTCTTCCTCCTGTCTCTACAGTAGTCTGTGATTAGTCTTCCTCCTGTCTCTACAGTAGTCTGTGATTAGTCTTCCTCCTGTCTCTACAGTAGTCTGTGATTAGTCTTCCTCCTGTCTCTACAGTAGTCTATGATTAGTCTTCCTCCTGGCTCTTCCTCCTGTCTCTACAGTAGTCTGTGATTAGTCTTCCTCCTGTCTCTACAGTAGTCTGTGATTAGTCTTCCTCCTGTCTCTACAGTAGTCTATGATTAGTCTTCCTCCTGTCTCTACAGTAGTCTATGATTAGTCTTCCTCCTGTCTCTACAGTAGTCTATGATTAGTCTTCCTCTGGTCCCTCCCTCCCTCCTTTCCCAATGAGGTCTGTACAGGGTGTAATGAGATGGCAGTCTCAGTCAGTGGCACTGAGGTCACTGAGATTCAAGTCGTCATGGCCAAGCATGTGTGTCATTATCTGTGTAATTGCCTTAGTCAAACAGGATGGATATGTCTTGTCTCTTTCAACCTCCCCTGGAGAGACTGGATATGTCTTGTCTCTCTCAACCTCCCCTGGACAGACTGGATATGTCTCTCTCAACCTCCCCTGGACAGACTGGATATGTCTTGTCTCTCTCAACCTCCCCTGGACAGACTGAATATGTCTTGTCTCTCTCAACCTCTCCTGGACCGACTGAATATGTCGTGTCTCTCTCTCTAACCTCCCTGGACAGACTGGATATGTCTTGTCTCTCTCAACCTCCCCTGGACAGACTGAATATGTCTTGTCTCTCTCAACCTCCCCTGGACAGACTGGATATGTCTTGTCTCTCTCAACCTCCCCTGGACAGACTGAATATGTCTTGTCTCTCTCAACCTCTCCTGGACCGACTGAATATGTCTTGTCTCTCTCAACCTCCCCTGGACAGACTGGATATGTCTTGTCTCTCTCAACCTCCCCTGGACAGACTGAATATGTCTTGTCTCTCTCAACCTCCCCTGGACAGACTGGATATGTCTTGTCTCTCTCAACCTCCCTGAACAGACGGGATATGTCTCTCTCAATCTCCCCTGAACAGACTGGATATGTATCTCTCAACCTCCCTGGACAGACTGGATATGTCTCTCTCAACCTCCCCTGGACAGACTGGATATGTATCTTTCCCCTGGACAGACTGAATATGTCTTGTCTCCCTCCCTGGACAGACTGAATATGTCTTGTCTCTCTCAACCTCCCCTGGACAGACTGAATATGTCTCTCCCTGGACAGACTGAATATGTCTCCCTCAACCTCCCCTGGACAGACTGGATATGTCTCTCTCAATATCCCGTGGACAGACTGGATATGTCTCTCTCAACCTCCCATGGACAGACTGGATATGTCTTGTCTCTCAACCTCCCCTGGACAGACTGGATATGTCTTGTCCCTCTCAACCTCCCATGGACAGACTGAATATGTCTTGTCTCTCTCAACCTCCCCTGGACAGACTGAATATGTCTCTCTCAACCTCCCCTGGACAGACTGGATATGTCTCTCTCAACCTCCCCTGGACAGACTGGATATGTCTCTCTCAACCCCCCATGGACAGACTGAATATGTCTTGTCTCTCTCAACCTCCCCTGGACAGACTGAATATGTCTTGTCTCTCTCAACCTCCCCTGGACAGACTGGATATGTCTTGTCCCTCTCAACCTCCCCTGGACAGACTGGATATGTCTTGTCCCTCTCAACCTCCCCTGGACAGACTGGATATGTCTTGTCCCTCTCAACCTCCCCTGGACAGACTGGATATGTCTCTCTCAACCTCCCCTGGACAGACTGGATATGTCTTGTCTCTCTCAACCTCCCCTGGACAGACTGGATATGTCTTGTCCCTCTCAACCTCCCCTGGACAGACTGGATATGTCTCTGGACAGACTGGATATGTCTCTCTCAACCTCCCCTGGACAGACTGGATATGTCTTGTCTCTCTCAACCTCCCCTGGACAGACTGGATATGTCTTGTCTCTCTCAACCTCCCCTGGACAAACTGGTCTCTCTCTCAACCTCCCCTATAACAGCTTGTTGCCCTTTCCTGTAGTCGATGACCAAAAGCGCTCCCTCTTTGATCTCATGGGTGAGAAATTATTCATATTTCCTGTGTATTCCTGTGTTTCTACTACAGTATATATCAAACAGTTGTTTTATCTTTTAGTCTTCTGTGATGTATATAAAGTATAATATTGGGATGCAAATACATTTCAACTCTATATCTGGCATGGTACAGGTGTCTTCTTTTCTTTAAGCACATAACCATGTGTGTGAGGTGTATACTTTATTTCAAAGTAGATTTCTTTAAAAATACCAATAATCACTCTGTGCAACCCTGATTTAGCCCACTACAGTATTAAATATCCTCCATCTTTCCTCCACTGTTTAGAAAACTAATTTTTATCCATAAAAATTCATTTTTGGTGCCTTACTATTGGGTACAGTAATAATTCCAGGCTATTTTGCTATGCCATTACAGCCAGTCAAATAGACCCAGGCAAACAGTCCATTCCTTGTGTTGATTAATAGCACCAACCTTTGGAGAGAGCTTTGCATCGTTAAATGAAGGAAATGCTACATAGAATTAGACTGAGAAATGAGGTTCCTTGCCTGATGGTTCCATGCTTCCTCAGCCATCCTGGGGTGTGTTCACTAGGAACCAAACGCCATCCTGGGGTGTATTGACTAAGAACCAAACCCCATCCTGGGGTGTATTGACTAAGAACCAAATGCCATCCTGGGGTGTATTGACTAAGAACCAAATGCCATACTGGGGTGTATTGACTAAGAACCAAACCCCATCCTTGGGTGTATTCACTAAGAACCAAACGCCATCCTGGGGTTTATTCACTAAGAACCAAACAAAGGCAAACGGGACAAAATGTAGAGGGACTAACATTAATAAGAAACATTCATTTTCGTGGCAAAACATTTTGTAATAGTTTGCTATGGTGTGCACTAATGAATACAACCCTGGCTTCAGAGCTGAAGGGTGGAGACTAAAGGTGTTTTTTTTATCACAATCAAAGGGGAGTGGAAGAGCTGTGACGGAGGTACAGTGGCAAGAAAACGTACGGGAACCCTTTGGAATGACCTGGAAGTCACAACAATAGACAAACACAGTCTACTTAAACTAATAACTCACAAACAATTATACATTTTCATGTCTTTATTGAACACACCATGTAAACATTCACAGTGCAGGGTGGGAAAAGTATGTGAACCCTTGGATTTAATGACTGGTTGACTCTCCTTTGGCAGCAATATCCTCAACCTAACGTTTTCTGTAGTTGCGGATCAGACCTGCACAATGGTCAGGAGGAATTTTGGACCATTCCTCTTTACATAACTGTTTCCGTTCAGCAATATTCTTGGGATGTCTGGTGTGAACCGCTCTCTCGAGGTCATGCCACAGCATCTCAATCGAGTTGAGGTCAGGACTCTGACTGGGCCACTCTAGAAGGTGTATTTTCTTCTGTTGAAGCCATTCTGTTGTTGATTTAGTTCTGTGTTTTGGGTTGTTCTGTTGAGCTTCAATTGGCAAACAGGTAGCCTTACATTCTCCTGCAAAATGTCTTAAAAAACTTGGGAATTCATGTTTCCGTCGATGATAGCAAGCTGTCCAGGCCCTGAGGCAGCAAAGCAGCTCCAAACCATGATGCTCCCTCCACCATACTTTACAGTTGGGATGAGGTTTTGATGTTGGTGTGCTGTGCCTTTTTTTCTCCACACATAGTGTTGTGTTCCTTCCAAACAACTCAACTTTAGTTTAATCTGTCCACAGAATATTTTAACAGTAGTGCTGTGGAACATCCAGGTGCTCTTTTGCAAACTTCAGACATGCAGCAATGTTTTTTTTTGGACAGCAGCGGCTTCTTCCGTGGTGTCCTCCCAATGAACACTATTCTTGTTTAGTGTTTTACATATCGAAGACTCGTCAACAGAGATGTTAGCATGTTCCAGAGATTTCTGTAAGTCTTTATCTGACACTCTAGGATTCTTCTTAACCTCATTGAGGATTCTGCTCTGTGCTCTTGCAGTCATCTTTGCAGGATGGACACTCCTAGGGAGAGTAGCAACAGTGCTGAACTTTCTCCATTTATAGACAATTTGTCTTACCGTGGACTGATGAACATGAAGGCTTTTGGAGATACTTTTGTAACCGTTTCCAGCTTTATGCAAGTCAACAATTCTTAATCTTGGGTCTTCTGAGATCTCTTTTGTTCGAGGCATGGTTCACATCAGGCCTCTTGTGAATATCAAACTCAAATGTTTAGTGTTTTTTATAGGGCAGGGCAGCTCTAACCAAAATCTCCAATCTCGTCTCAATGATTGTACTCCAGGTTAGCTGACTCCTGACTTCAATTAGCTTTTGGAGAAATCATTAGCATAGGGGTTCACATACTTTTCCAACCTACACTGTGAATGTTTAAATTATGTATTCAATATAGACAAGAAAAATACAATACTTTGTGTGTTATTAGTTAAGCAGACTGGTTGTCTGTTGTTGTCACTTAGATGAAAATCAGATCAAATTTTATGACAAATTTATGCAGACATCAAGATAATTCCAAAGGGTTCACATACTTTTTCTTGACACTGTAGTTCGGTCGGTGGCGGTCATGGAGAGCCAATCGTGTGCAGTCCACCACTCTTCACCGATCTAGGCCACACACACACACCCACACCACAAACACACACCCCACTCCAGCTCAGCACCAGCAGCACAGGCAATCCATACCAGTGCGACCCTTCAATCAATTCACATTTGTGTTGAATGGTGATGTTTAGGTCTCCCTGATGACATAAAGGACCAGGGTCAGACTTTCATCAACGTTTATGTAAGCTGGCTTGGCGGTAAGGCTATAGCCCTGGTTGAAGGGATAGGGTGAAGAAAAATGGAGAACAATATCCATGTCTTATCCCACCTTTTCAACTTTTGTCAAGGTTAATTTACAAAGCCAGTCCCAGATTATACCTGTGTGATCTGGCAAGGCCTGTGTTCAGAGTGTAAGACGAAGGTTTTAGCTGTAATGATAGGAGGTGAGTGTAAGTTCTGTAGGTTCATTCAGGTCATGCACACAGGGAGCCAGTAGGGACAACCAAGAGCATTAGCACGCACGAAAACAAACACACGCACACGCACAGACACACACACACACACACACACACACACACACACACACACACACACACAGGCACACAGGCACACAGGCACACCAGAACCACAGGCAACTAAACACTGTGTTGTGTGTGTGTATGTGTACCATTCCATCTTTCTCAGACATCTGAGAGATATGACATCAACCATTGTCTCTGGCTCTTTCCATCAGTGCCAGTCCTATCTGAAACTATTGTATATTGTGGTCTAATATTGCAGTCGGTAACATTTGATCTAAATTAGGTCATTTCAAAAAGCATTACAACCCACCCGGGGGATAGCAGAGGATGATCAAGAGTCAACTAGAAATAAAAGCACCATAAAGCTCTGGTCAAATGTAGTGCACAATATAGGGTATAGTGTCCTATTTGGAACGCAGTCCTAGACCATCCTGGAGGTAAAGTGTGGATTGGCCTTTTTCAGAGCATATTTACTGTAGCCCTCTATATAAATCATATTTTATTTCTCATCTCCAAAATACCAATTTCACAACACAGACCCTGGTCTGACAGAATTTGTTTTTGGGGGCCAGAAAGCTCCAAGTGCCCCCCTCTTCTTCTTCTTCTTCTTCTTCTTTCCAATCTCCCAGTTTGCAGTGTCATCCGTCTCAACAATAAAGTGTGATTGAAGGTGTGCCTGTAAGGCCCTCTTTTTCAGGGTGTCTCTGCTTACTTGTAATTTTTCCCGTCCTATACCTGCCCCGTAAGGAGCTGTGCTTGGAATTGCTTATTTGGCAACAAATTTGAGAGAGAAAAGCTTAGTCTGAGGCAATTGCCAAGTGGAATCTTTAAAAAATATAACTTTAGATTTTCTCAATGACAGGGGGTGGAGGGCATGTCTACCACACACACACACCCCAAAAAGATATGGAGAGATATATACGGGGATGAGGGGGTAATTGTGATAATGAGAAGATAATGTGTCCATTATGCTTAATCTAAAACTCGACGCTGCAGTGTCTATGTGGCCGTATTGTTGCCGCTCACTTGCTGATGGAAATGGCTTTGCGGATCTTATTATTCTCCGGAGAGCGTAAGTGGTGCTGCAAATTTTGGTCTGATGCCCCAACAGGAGTATAATTCATGTGCAGGCAGGCAGGAAGGAGTGGGGAGGCTGAAGGAGAGGCCAGGACGCTACACACTGTAATATATACTGAACAACAATATAAACGCAACATGTAAAATGTTGGTCCCATGTTTCATGAGCTGAAATAAAAGATCCTAGAAATTGTCCATACACACAAAAAGCTTATTTCTTTTAAATGTTGTGCACAAATTTGTTTACATCCCAGTTAGTGAGGATTTCTCCTTTGCCAAGATAATCCATCTAACTGTCAGGTGTGGCATATCAAGAAGCTGATTAAACAGCATGATCATTACATAGGTGCACCTTGTGCTAGAGACACATTGTAATGCTAATGGCTTATGCAGCTAGCGGAAGTATTTTTGTGTGGAAGTCTCATTGATGCAGTCTGTCAGGTCATTTCAGTTATGTTCAGTTCAGTCTATCCATCTCCCAGTCAGTCCATCCTACAGGTATTCTAGTTATACTGTTTGCTATTCTCTCCTCAGGAGCGTCTGTGTGTAATTTATTTATTTTACCAATTATTTTGTCATGTTATCAACAAAGCACATTACAGTATTATTATGCCAAGTTTTAAAATGACCCGTTGTTTATTTGTGCATTTGAACAACAGCATAAATTAACCTAATTCACTTTTGCATGTAAACAGAATCACCACTGCTGCCAATGGCAGGGACAAACATAACTCAAGCACTAGGAAAACGCAACAAGCACAGATGCGGACAAGTGAAAATAAATGATCTAAACTGGAGATAAGTAGCTGGCATAATGTCACAAGTATGATGAGCTCACCAGTAAATTTAGTTACACTTCAAATTGGCATGCAAGCTAGCTACCGGTAGCTAGCCAAAGCTTCCTGGTAGATAGTTTCCCACTAGCTAGCATTTTACTCAGGGGAAACAAAAAACAGTGTTGTGCATTGGGCAGCCTCAGAGACATTTTTTTGTTCGACCAGATACACTAGATAGTGTATCCCTCTGTCTTTTGACTGTTGATGTCAAGGTCAGGTCCCAGGCTCCCATTGACTGTCATGATTATTTATTTACAAGTTCATTGCAATTTTCTTTTTAGTTCCATCTGTTCAGTACCTGATAGAGCAGACCTAGAAGACGGATGTTCATTTTGATGCCACAGGAAGGTCCAAAATGGATTGAAGTGGATTTAACAGGTGACATCAATAAGGGAGCATAGCTTTTCACCTTGATTCACCTGGTCAGTTTATGTCATGGAAAAGAGCAGGTGTTCTGTACTCTGTATTTTTTAAACAGTACACTACACAAATAATACAGACTTTTCTGGACATTTAAAACATAATCCTTGAATTATATAATATATTATATAATATATTTTGTACAAATACTTTGTACAAAAATATATATATACAGTACTAGTCAAAAGTTTGGACACACCTACTACTTCAAGGGTTTTTCTTTATTTTTTCTTATTTTCTACATTGTAGAATAATAGTGTAGACATCAAAACAATGAAATAACACATATGAAATCATGTAGTAATCCAAAAAGTGTTAAACAAATCAAAATATATTTATAACGCTCGTCGGAAGAAGTGGACCAAGGTGCAGCGTTTTACGTGTTCATGATTCTTTATTAAATCCGAACACCAAACAAAAGAACAACGAACGTCACATTCCGTAGGCTATGCAGAGCTAACAAAAAACAACATCCCACAACCTAAGGTGGCAAAACATGCTGCCTAAGTATGGTTCCCAATCAGAGACAACGATAGACAGCTGTCCCTGATTGAGAACCATACCTGGCCAAAACATAGCAAGACAAAACATAGAAATAAAGAACATAGAATGCCCACCCAAATCACACCCTGACCAAACCAAAATAGAGACATAAAAAGGCTCTAAGGTCAGGGCGTGACAATACTTTAGATTCTTCAAAGTAGCCACCCTTTGCCTTGATGGCAGCTTTGCACACTCATGGCATTCTCTCAACCAGCTTCTCCTGGAATGCTTTTCCAACAGTCTTGAAGGAGTTCCCACACATGCTGAGCACTTGTTGGCTGCTTTTCGTTCACTCTGTGGTCCAACTCATACCAAACCATCTCAATTAGGTTGAGGTTGGGTGATTGTCGAGGCCAGGTCATCTGTTCTTCTCTCCTTCTTGGTCAAATAGCCCTTACACAGCCTGGAGGTGTGTTGGACGACAGTCCATCATTACTTTACCAGCCTTAGAACATTGCGCCACTCGGGAGCCATAGAAAATAGTCAAAATAAAATAATAATTAAGAAAAACCCTTGAATTAGTATGTGCGTCCAAACTTTTGACTGGTACTGTATATATACTGTATGTGTGTGCATTATTATTAGTTATTCGTTTTGGAATGGATGGCCAGTAATAAACTGGTCCTGAACATTTCTAAAACCAAGAGCATTGTATTTTGTACAAATCATTCCCTAAGCTCTAGACCTCTAGCTGAATCTGGTAATGAATGGTGTGACTGTTGAACAAGTTGAGGAGACTAAAATACTTGGTGTTACTTTAGATTGTAAACTGTCCATCGTCAAAACATATACACTATATATACAAAAGTATGTGGACACCCATTCAGACTAGTGGATTCGGCTATTTCAGCCACAGCTGTTGCTGACAGGTATATACATTTGAGCCTTTAGCAGTAGAATGGCCTTACTGAAGAGCTCAGTGACTTTCAATGTGGCACTGTCATAGGATTCCACTTTTCCAACAAGTCAGTTAGTCAAATATCTGCCCTGCTAGAGCTACCCCGATCAACTGTGAGTGCTATTATTGTGAACTGAAAATCTCTAGAAGCAACAACGGCTCAGACGTGAAGTGGTAGGTCACACAAGCTAACAGAACAGGCCGGCCAGGTGCTGAAGCAGGCAACGCGTAAAAAATTGTCTGTCCTCAGTTGCATCACTCACTACTGAGTTCCAAACGGCCTCTGGAAGCAACGGCAGCACAATAACTGTTCGTCAGGAGCTTCATGAAATGGGTTTCCATGGACGAGCAGCCTCTCACAAGCCCAAGATCATCATGTGCAATGCCAAGGGTTGTAAAGCTTGCTGCCACTGGACTCTGGAGCATTGGAATCATGTTCTCTGGAGTGATGAATCACGGTTCACCATCTAGCAGGCCGACGGACGAATCTGGGTTTGGCGGATGCCAGGAGAACTCTACCTGCCCGAATGCATAGTGCTAACTGTAAAGCGAAATCCATGCAGAACTGGTTTGTCGAGACCAGTGTGGAAGAACTTGACTGGCCTGCACAGAGCACTGATCTCAACCCCATCGAAAACCTGTGGGATGATTTTGAATGCTGCATGCCAGCCAGGCCTAATCTCCCAACAGCAATGCCCGACCTCACTAATCTTCTTGTGGCTGAATGGAAGCAATTCCCCGCAGCAATGTTCCGACATCTAGTGGAAAGCCTTCCCAGAAGAGTGGAGGTTGTTATAGCAGTAAAGGGGGGACCAACTCCATATTAATGCCCATGATTTTGGAATGAGATGTTCGATTAGCAGGAGTCCGCATACTTTTGGCCATATAGTGTAGATTCAATGGTTTTAAAGAAGGGGAGAGGTCTGTCCGTAGTAAATAAATGCTCTGCTTTTTTGACACCACACTCCACAAAGCAAGTTCCGCAGGTTGTAGTTTTATCTTATTTTGATTATTGTCCAGTCATATGGTTAAGTGCAGCAAATAAAGACCTAGTTAAGCTGCAGCTGGCCCAGAACATAGTGTCACGTCTTGTTCTTCATTGTAACCTGAATATGATGCATGCCAGTCTCTCTTGGCTAGTTGAGGAATGACGGACTGCATCACTTCATGTTTTTATAAGAAACATTAGTGCGTAGGGAAATTGCAAATTGTTTGCATAGTCAACTTACACACACCACTGACACACACTTACCCAACCAGACATGCCACCAGAGGACTTTTCACAGACCTCAATTCAAGGAAACGTACAGTATTATAAAGAACCATGAGTGCATCTAACTCCCTTCCATCTCATACAGCGCAAGTGAACAGCGACCTGGTTAAAAAAAACAAATAATGCAACACCTCACGGCACAACGCGTCCCTCCCTTTTGTCCTACTTGTTGTGTGTGTGTACTGACATGTCTGTGGAACTGACAGGTGCACACACACTACATGTTCATGTTTTTCAATCTATGTCAATTGTAAAGTCTTTTGTCTGTTATGTCTTTTTTGTTATATGTGGGACCCCAGTAAGACTAGCTGTCGCCATTCGCGTTGGCTTATGGGGATCCCAATAAAGAACATTTCAAATCCTGTTGAGTTAGCTAGGGACGATCGGTTAATTGCACAATGTACATGGGACAATATATTAAAATTCCAATAGCTCCTTCAATGACTGAAAAACCTCAAACCAACTATAAATTGTAGAAATTCATATACAAATATTAAAAGCATTTAATGACAAAACAAAAAGATGTGCAACATGAAAATATTGTTTCATTTACATTGTGTCATTTATTGACAGTCCCTAACTAGCCTCGGAGATAGGCTATCCAAAGCCAATCCAATTTTGCCACGGTCGCACAAAAGCCGGCTGAAGCTAAATGGCAAAATCATTTTCCTAACTCTTCCCACCTGCGAACACACACAAGAAACACTCATAATCAAACCACACCCTGAAACTAACTCAAGTTTGAATTCATTCATGCCCACTAGCATTTCTTAATGAACCAGATCGAAATCGAGGCAGAATCAGCAAGTGCGATCGCCCTTTAAGATTATCTCATGTTTTAGATTGTGACACTCTACCAACTGCTATGGTTCATTATTTCTGGAGATTTTGTTTCTCAATCCAAGCAAATATCACATACATACAGTAGGCTGTAGTTGCATTCTAAATGGCATCCTATTACCTACATTTGACCAGGGTCCACAGAGCTCTGGTCAAAAGTAGTGTACTATATAGAGAATAGGGTGTCATTTGGGACGCATACAGATTTCAGTTTAATCTACAATTGGAAATTGATTTTTCATGGTTCCATTTTTCCATCTTCCATTCCTTTTCTTCTGTGCTCTCCGCTCTTTGGGTGGGTGGTTGCCTGGACTGCAGCAGAGCAGTCAGAGCTGTGAAGCAGATAAAACCTCTGGAACACGTTTAGGGGTTTACAAAACGCACTCCAAAGTACATCCAAGTTTACAAATGCAATCGATAGACCTCGCATTAGCCAGCAGTCTGGACAGGAAGGCCGGAACATTGAGGAAAATACCCTGTCTGGCACCGTGGTGGGATGGAGAGTCCTGGCCAGGTCCTGGGTCTATGAGCCGCCTATCAGAGAGCAGAGCTGTGGCAGTAAGATGAAGATGGATGACTACTGGAGGCTGGAACTAGCACTCTTCAGATAAGCATTCTCCAGAGAGGGACAGATAATTTGGCTGCTAAAGCCCCATCTCCCTTTGAAACACAATCAACCCCCAAGGTTGAATCTCTAGCACTCCAGCTACTATATCCCTACTCCAGTGCATGGCTGTAGGCAGGCAGGCCAGACAAGAAAGCAGGAGAAAGTTGGCTGATTCGTCTTTTAGAACACCAAGGGCACGATGAAGTTATTTATTTTACAATGATTTTTACTGCGGTTAAAGAGTCTTTCTGCCATTGCCAAAATGTCAAGAGCTAGTCATAAACTGCTAAAATAGTTGTGAATGTACTTTATGGTTTTGTCTTATTACTATTCAGGGTAAATGATGACAAGAATATGGTCGTTTAAAGTCAAATATTGATGGTAGTATACCGTTTTCAAGGTGTTGAGTAGTTCAGGCCCAGACTCTTCCATCTCTTTGTTGAGCTCTAAAACGGTCTCGTTCCCAATCTAAAGTAAACTTTGTGTATTCACTGGAGGCAGTACTCGCATGAATACTTCTGCCATAGATGATAAATCTCTCTACACCTAATTTTCTACCATGCGAGGGAGCTCAATTCATCTTTGTGTCGTCTTTAATTTTACATTTGGAGATATAAACTGCAGGTCTAGGAGATGTCAAAGAACTTAAACTACAATGGACTTCTTCCCTAAATTCTCCATCTTTGCATAGTTAAGCGGTTTGGCAAGTTTCTTCAAATACATTTCACTGCCTTTCAGTGACTGCCAGCCAACGAGTATAGTTCTGGTCAGAATGCCTTTTTAGAAACAGTGACTGTTTAATGATTAAATCGTGGGCATTTATTACATATTACTGCAACATACAGATTATGTTTTTGTTGCATAATAAGTACATAGCACCAGTGGTGGAAAAAGTACCCAATTGTCATACTTGAGTAAAAGTAAAGATACCTTCATAGAAAATGAGCAAGTCCCCCAGTAAAATTCTACCTGATTAAAAGGCTAAAAGTATGTATATATGTATATATATATATATATATATATATATATATATATATATTTATTTATATTGAATGTTTAAACAAACACTATACTTGCAGTGAAACCGCTAACAACTGCATCACATTAGTCATCTTACAGACTCATTCAGAACACACAGAAGCAACCAGGGTCAACGCCCTGCTCAAGGACACGTCCTCAGACGACACATAGAAGCAACCGCAGCCCTGCTCAAAGGCACATCCTCAGAGCAACACACAGAAGCAACCAGGGTCAACGTTGCTCAAAGGCACATCCTCAGAGCAACACACAGAAGCAACCAGGGTCAACGTCCTGCTCAAGGACACGTCTTCAGAGCGACACACAGAAGCAACCAGGGTCAACGCCCTGCTCAAGGACACGTCCTCAGAGCGACACATATAAGCAACCGGGGTCAACGCCCTGCTCAAGGACACGTCCTCAGAGCGACACATAGAAGCAACCGGGGTCAACGCCCTGATCAAGGACACGGAGCGTCACATAGAAGCAACTCAGAGGGCACGTCCCCAGAGCGACACATAGAAGCAACCAGGGTCAACGCCCTGCTCAAGGACACGTCCTCAGAGCGACACATAGAAGCAACCAGGGTCAACGCCCTGCTCAAGGACACGTCCTCAGAGCGACACATAGAAGCAACCAGGGTCAACGCCCTGCTCAAGGACACGTCCTCAGAGCGACACATAGAAGCAACCGGGGTCAACGCCCTGCTCAAGGACACGTCCTCAGAGCGACACATAGAAGCAACCGGGGTCAACGCCCTGCTCAAGGACACGTCCTCAGAGCGACACATAGAAGCAACCGGGGTCAACGCCCTGCTCAAGGGCACGTCCCCAGTGCGACACATAGAAGCAACCAGGGTCAACGCCCTGCTCAAGGACACGTCCTCAGAGCGACACATAGAAGCAACCAGGGTCAACGCCCTGCTCAAGGACACGTCCTCAGAGCGACACATAGAAGCAACCAGGGTCAACGCCCTGCTCAAGGACACGTCCTCAGAGCGACACATAGAAGCAACCGGGGTCAACGCCCTGCTCAAGGACACGTCCTCAGAGCGACACATAGAAGCAACCAGGGTCAACGCCCTGCTCAAGGACACGTCCTCAGAGCGACACATAAGCAACCGGGGTCAACGCCCTGCTCAAGGAAACGTCCTCAGAGCGACACATAGAAGCAACCGGGGTCAACGCCCTGCTCAAGGGCACGTTGACAGATCTCCCACAAGGTCAAAAATGGGGACCCGAACCAGCGATCCATCAGCCACCTTCCCAAGCTCCCAAACGCCATTTAAACGCCATTTAAAAGTATTTGAAAGTATTTGTTTTAAAACATACTTAAGTATCAAAAGTAAATGTAATTACTAAAAGTATAATTAATTTCAAATTCCTTATATTAAGCAAACCAGACTGCGCCATTTTCTTGTTTTTAAAATGTATGGATAGCCAGAGGCACACTCCAACATTCAGACATCATTTACAAATGAAGCCAGTGTGTTTAGTGATTCTGCCAGATCAGAGGCAGTAGGGATGCCCAGGGATGTACTTTTGGGTGTCAAGGAAAATGTATGAGGAAAAAGTACAATGTTTTCTTAAGCAATGTAGTGAAGTAAAAGTAACAGTAGTCAAATATATAAATAGTAAAGTAAAGTACAGATACCCCCAAAAACTACTTAAGTAGTACTTTGAAGTATTTTTACTTTAGTACTTTACAACACTGCATAGCACATAGTCTGGTTGATGATCTAAAGTTGTGTTAAAGGATGTAAAGTCCCTTTACCATGTGACAGAAAAGTTACTTACTTGTTGATCCTAGGATAGGCAGTCCCCCATAATTCATCCAATATGAAAATATTAATATTATGCTCTCTGGAAAATAGTATTTTGTAGAATAAACCCAAAGGCCACTGTATTTCTCCTCATTTATATTGCTCTGAGGCCCATCTCTATGTCACACACACACAGTGAGTTGTCAGAGGTGAGGCAGGGCCACTGTTAAAGCTCTCAGGCACGTTTGTTTGTCACGCTAGTTCATCTACCCAGATGAGAAGATTTGTGACCTTTATCAAATCCCACCTGAAGTTCTTTCAAGTGTATGGTTTTCTATTTGTGAATTATAAACTAAATGCATCACTAACTTCTTCACAGAGTCTCTCTCTCTCTCTCTCTCTCTCTCTCTCTCTCTCTCTCTCTCTCTCTCTCTCTCTCTCTCTCTCATACACAATTGGAGTCATTCAGATGAATGATATCAATAACCCTTTTATAACAATGATTTAAATATCCTTAGTAGGCAATGATAGTCATTCATAACCATGATATCAATAACCCTAATAGACAATGGGAGTCATTCATAACCATGATATCAATAACCCTAATAGACAATGGTAGTCATTCAGATGAATGATATCAATAACCCTAGTAGACAATGGGAGTCATTCAGATGAATGATATCAATAACCCTAGTAGACAATGGGAGTCATTCAGATGAATGATATCAATAACCCTAGTAGACAATGGGAGTCATTCAGATGAATGATATCAATAACCCTAGTAGACAATGGGAGTCATTCAGATGAATGATATCAATAACCCTAGTAGACAATGGGAGTCATTCAGATGAATGATATCAATAACCCTAGTAGACAATGGGAGTCATTCAGATGAATGAGATCAATAACCCTAGTAGACAATGGGAGTCATTCAGATGAATGATATCAATAACCCTAGTAGACAATGGGAGTCATTCAGATGAATGATATCAATAACCCTAGTAGACAATGGGAGTCATTCATAACCATGATATCAATAACCCGAATAGACAATGGTAGTCATTCAGATGAATGATATCAATAACCCTAGTAGACAATGGGAGTCATTCAGATGAATGATATCAATAACCCTAGTAGACAATGGGAGTCATTCAGATTAATGATATCAATAACCCTAGTAGACAATGGGAGTCATTCAGATGAATGATATCAATAGCCCTAGTAGACAATGGGAGTCATTCAGATGAATGATATCAATAACCCTAATAGACAATGGTAGTCATTCAGATGAATGATATCAATAACCCTAGTAGACAATGGGAGTCATTCAGATGAATGATATCAATAACCCTAGTAGACAATGGGAGTCATTCAGATGAATGATATCAATAACTCTAGTAGACAATGGGAGTCATTCAGATGAATGATATCAATAACCCTAGTAGACAATGGGAGTCATTCAGACGAATGATATCAATAACTCTAGTAGACAATGGGAGTCATTCAGATGAATGATATCAATAACCCTTTTATAACAATGATTTAAATATCCTTAGTAGACAATGATAGTCATTCAGAACCATTATATAAATATCCCTATTCAACAATGGTTGTCATTCTAATAAAACAGAAGAGGTCAGAATTGGAGGTGTTGCAAATTGTGCTGTAGTTATTACCTCATGCCCATGAGCTCTTGAGCCCATCCACCACTAAACCAACACATACACTAACCGACACACTCGGAAGCACGCACATACACACTCACACCCTTTAGGTATATGAGACTAATGATGATCTCCCGTTGTTAAAAAGGAACACACACGCGCTGGCTGTTAGCCTAATGAGTCTGTTTTCATTCAAGCTATTTTACAACATCAGGACCAAGGTAATTAGCACTATTAAATGAATAAAGTTGGCACTCCGATACCTGCAGACATCCATGTCTGTCACTGTGTGTTTCCCTCGGCTAACTGTGTGTGTGCACAGTATGTGTGTATTAAAGAGAAGAAAAGGAACAGACACTTTCTTCTTTGCCCCAAAGCCTTGCTCTAAAGTCACAGAAAAGAGGATTCCTGTATGTTCCGACTGATTTGAAGATAATATCCTCCATGATCAGACACACTTTTACTATTCCCTTCTTTCTTATTCCCAGTGTTCACAATGTGTTTTATTGGTAATAAGAATCATCCCCCAGCAAATCCACTGAGAACTGTTTGCCTGAGCATTAGTTGGCTGGCTGACACACTGGAATATAATGGGAGCAACCAGCGATGGCTAGCTGTATCTCTATTGGTCGACTCTCACAATCCTCTCTCTCTCTCGCTCTCTGTCTTTCACTCTCTCGCTATCTCTCTCTCTCTCATATATATATCTCACTCACTCTTTCCCTGTCTCTCTCTTCTATATACATATATCTCACTCTCTCTTTCTCTCTCTCACTCTCTCTAGATCTTTCCCTCTCTCTCTCACTCTTTCTTTCTCTGTCTCTGTCTCTGTCTCTCTCTAACTCTCTGAATCATATATATATATATATATCTCTTCTTCCTGTCTCAGTACCTTCTCTATCTTTTTGAGTCTTTTTTTCACTCAAATACTACACACATTTCTCATTTTTCTACAGTATCTTCTTTCTCAGCCAGTATATAGTTATCTTGTCTTGCTCTCCCAGCATGAAGCTAAAGCTGAACCCAACCCACCCAGCACAATGTGAATGCCCTTGGCTGTTTCCACTGTGTCCCTACCTTCAGATGTGCAGTCAAGTTCCATGTGAATGCAGCACTGAACTGCATGTAATGGCAGTGAGGGAGCCGCTGCCATTTTCCGCCTGGCTTGATACTCAGTTGAGTTGAGAAACATGAGAAAGAAGGAGGGATGGAGAGAGAAAAAGGGGGAGAGAACGAGGTAAGGAGGGAGGGAGGGAGAGAAAGAAGGGGAGAGAGAAAGATAAATAAAGGGAGAGAACAGAGGGAGGGGGAGAGAAGCAGAGAAAACCAACCATGTTTAATTTCTTACACAACCGGGTACTTAATGCATAACGACTGTCTCCCCTCTTGTCCCCATCAGAACTGCAGATCAGTGCCTGTGGGAACCCGGGGGTACCTCCCAAAGGCATCCTTGTCGGGACACGCTTTAACGTGGGGGACAAGATCCACTACAGCTGTGTAACTGGGTACGTCCTGGATGGGCACCCCCAGCTCACCTGTGTCACCAATGCTGAGAAAGGTGCCGTGTGGGACTTCCCTGTGCCCATCTGCAGAGGTGAGAGTCCATGCCCTGGCCTGTTAGTGTGTGTGTGTGTGTGTGTCATAACATCAGTGACAGCTGCATGCTAACGATATGGGAGTGTGTCTGTAGAGATGGTAGGCTGTGTGTATGGCAGATGTGTAATACATTTGTCCAAATGTGGTTGTGTTTCCTTTGCATCTATGAGTGTTCATCTGTGAAAGTTTCTGTGTGCATATCTGTGTCCCTTTTGTGTTTTTGTGTAACCTTTGGATGAGGAGAAAATGTGTGGGTGTGAGAGGGAGAGAGAGTGAGAGAGAGAGACAAGGAGTACATGCATGTGCGTGGCCAGGTATCTGTCATGTTTTTGCACACCGTAAGAGAGCGTTCTAACTATGTACACCATCCTATCATCTGGATAGTCACAGTGGATAGTTTTATTAGTTTTGAAAAATGTTCAAACAGTTTATTGGTAACATTTTCCAGTATGTGAGAACTCATACACTACATGACCAAGAGTATGTGAACACCTGCTCTTCAGACATCTCATTCCAAAAACATGGGAATTAATATGGAGTTGGTCCCCTCTTTGCTGCTATAACAGACTCCGCTCAACTGAGAAGGCTTTCCACTAGATGTTGGAACATTGCTGCAGAGACTTGCTTACATTCAGCCACAAGGGCGTTAGTGAGGTCAGGCACTGATGTTGGGCAATTAAGCCTGGCTTGCAGTTCATCCCAAAGGTGTTCAATGGGGTTGAGCTCAGAGCTATGTGCAGGCCAGTCAAGTTCTTCCACACCGATCTTGACAAACTATTATTATTATTATATTTTTTTGTAGTACTTTTACCCCTTTTTCGTGATATCCAATTGGTAGTTTGTCTTGTCTCATCGCTGCAACTCCCCTACCGACTCAGGAGAGGCAAAGGTCAGGAGCCATGCATCCTCCAAAACACGATCCTGCCAAGCCGCACTGCTTCTTGACACACTGCTCACTTAACCAAGAAGCCAGCTGCACCAATGTGTCGGAGGAAACACCGTCCAGCTGGCGTCCAAAATCAGCTTGCATCCCGGCCGGCCAAACCCTCCCCTAACTCGGACCACACTGGGCAAATAGTGCGCCGCCTCATGGGTCTCCGAGTCTGGGATCGAACTGCGATGCAGTGCCTTAGACCGCTATGACACTCGGGAGGCCACTCGACAAACTATTTCTGTATGAACTTCGCTTGCACAGGGGCATTGTCATGCTGAAGCAGGAAAGGGCCTTCCCCAATCTGTTGCCACAATGTTGGAAGCACGGAATCATCTACAATGTCATTGTATGCTGTAGCGTTAAGATTTCCCTTCACTGGAACTAAGGGGCCTAGCACGAAGCATGAAAAACAGCCCCAGACCATTATTCCTCCTCCACCAAACTTTACAGTTGGCGCTATGCAGCATTCTTCTGACATCCGCCAAACCCAGATTCACCCATCAGACTGTCAGATGGTGAAGTGTGATTTATCACTTCAGAGAGCACGTTTACACTGCTTCAGAGTCCAATGGCGGTGAGCTTTACAAATCAAATCCAACTTTATTTGTCACATGCACCGAATACTAGAAGACTTTACCGTCAAATGCTTACTTACAAGCCATTAACCAACAGTGCAGTTCAAGAAGAACATATTTATCCAGTAAACTAAAATAAAAAGTAATAATAAAAAGTAACACAATAAGAATAACAATAACAAGGATATATACAGGGGGCACCGGTACCGAGTCAGTGTGCGGGGGTACAGGTTAGTTGAGGTAATTTGTACATGTAGGTAGGGGTGAAGTGACTATGCAAAGATAATAAACAGTGAGTAGCAGCAGGGTACAAAAGGGAGGGGGTTGTCAATGTAAAATGTCCGGTGGTGATTATATTAATTGTTCAGCAGTCTTATGGCTTGGGGGTAGAAGTTGCTGAGGAGCCTTTTGGTCCTAGACTTGGTAGCAGAGAAAACAATCTGGAGTCTCTGACAATTTTATGGGCTTTCCTCTGACACCGCCTATTATATAGGTCCTGGATGGCAGGAAGCTTGGCCCCAGTGATTTCCTTGGCTGTTCGCACTACCCTCTGTAGCGCCATACAGTCAGATGCCGTGCAGTTGCCATACCAGGCGGTGATGCACTTATTGATGAAGCTGATGACTGAGGTGGTGCACTCCTCAATGCCATTGGATGAATCCCGGAACATATTTCAGTCTGTGCTAGCAAAACAGTCCTGTAGTGTAGCATCCGCGTCATCTGACCACTTCCGTATTGAGCGAGTCACTGGTACTTCCTGCTTTAGTTTTTGCTTGGAAGCAGGAATCAGGAGGATAGAATTATGGTCAGATTTGACAAATGGAGGGCGGGGGAGAGCTTTGTATGCATCTCTGTGTGTGGAGTAAAGGTGGTCTAGGATTTTTTATATCTCTGGTTGCACATGTGACATGCTGGTAAAAAAATGTGTTAAAACTGATTTAAGTTTGCCTGCATTAAAGTCCCCAGCTACTAGGAGTGTCGCTTCTGGGTGAGCATTTTCTTATTTGCTTATGGCCTTATAGAGTTGGTTGAGAGCTGTCTCAGGTCTGGCTTCGTTCTGTGGTGGTAAATAGACGGCTTTGAATGAAACAGACGGTTTTTACGAGCTACGCACTTCAACCCTCACGGTCCCATTCTGTGAGCTTGTGTGACCTACCAATTTGCGGCTGACCCGTTGTTTCTCCTAGACGTTTCCCCTTCACAACAGCACTTACAGACTGGGGCAGCTCTAGCAGGGCATACATTTGACGTACTGACTTGTTGGAAAGGTGGCATCTTATGACTGTGCCACGTTGGAAGTCAAATCACAGTTGTGAGCAGACAGGAGATTTTCCATAAGAGCTGTGGAAAGTTATTCATAAACCACAACATTATCAGCATATAGGAACACACACACATACACCATCAGCATACAGAGGAAGAAGCCTGTGATCTGCTGCACTTGCTTTAAACACATCCAGATTTATTGTTCCTGTGTTCGGGCCAATTATAATGTGCATTATCCATGACCGTTTTCAAATAAGAGCCTCTTCATAGACAGCCGTGTGCCTCCGCCTGATATGTCCTTCATAATGAGTCTGAGATGAAAGCAACGTGCATCATCTTGCCTTTCTGTCTGATGCACACTGGATAGAATTACCAGTTAGCCCCAGTCAATGGAGTAATTGCACAATAAGTATTAATGTTACCCCTCCCTCTGGCAATGCAACGCCATCCTACAAATAAGTGCATATTAAAATAAACCATTAAGTGATCCGTAATTGAACAAGGTTGTTTATAAAAAGGTGAAATGAAACAGAAATTGGTTGGAGTAGCAAGCCTGGACCGTTTCACTGAGTGACATTGGAAGGGTAGAGGGTCAAAGGGAAAATAAACAGATCCATCGGCATTACGAACCTATTATCTGCGTCGGCCTATGGTCCTTCAGCATGTGGTTATGAATAAGCACAGAGTAAAGTGAGGCTGTGGTCAAAAGTAGTGCACTATAAAGGGAATAAGATGCCATTTAGGATGCAACATAACAGGATGTTAAATATACTGTATACTGTACAATACAATCATTTTGTATTGACATGACATTGGTTGTGAATAAGTTATTCACTTTGTAGTCCATTCTTTCTGCATTTCAATCACTCTACAATCCTTCAAGGTGACTTCTGGTAATGAATAAGTACTAAGTGACTTTAGCTCAGTGGAATGTCATGACAGAAGTAAAGTGTCAATCACAAATCACATACAGTATGTGTTCAGGAAGTTGTGTGACACAAAACTGAACCGTAACCTACATGCTCTTAATAGATGCTCAGCAAGCAATTTGTTGTCCCAGATCAGATCATGTGATACCTCTTTACATCTGGAATTCAATCACCAATAATTTCATGTTTAAATAGAAGACGAACTCAAAATGGCCTCCACATCTTTAGTAGAAGGCGGGAGGCCATCAGTTCCATCACAATCGGCCGGGTGAATTATCTCGAGTAAAGGAATTTATGCATAACCACAAGCAAGCATTCGGGAAGATCATCTAGAAATGTACATTCTGACTGGGGCTTGTGCTCTTTGTATATTAGTGGGCCAGGGAGCCACTCGCTGAGGGCTAATGTGATGAGAATCTCAATGGCTCATCTGCTGCCTGCCAAGACCCTGGCATCGGTACAAATTGATTTTTTGCAGGCATTCTTCAACCCTCAAATAGAAATGAGAGACTATTTTGCTGAGTTGAAGGCCAACTACCCATTCCCTGGACATTATAAGATGCGCATTTGCCTTGCATGAATGTTTGAGGGGGGTGGAGTAATACGTACACTGACAAAACTCCAAATTAGATTGGCTTGGAGTTGAATGGGAACTGCCGTGCGTGTCTGTGTGTGCTCTGTAAAAAAAAGTTCCAACCAAGTACTGTATTATTAAGTAACTGGTTCCACAGTCTTTTTTTGGTTACTCAACTTTTCGGTCAAAGTCCTACCTAAACTTAATATGTTTAGTTGGCCCAAACTTCGCTCCAACATGAGAAAATGTACACAAAAATGTCATCAACTTGAAATTTAGTGTTTGCTCAAATTGTCTCATAATGTTCATTCAACTAGAAATTATTACTTGAGCGTCTTACATAAGATCCCCCCCAAAAAGACTATAGAACTAGTTACACAAACACAGTGCTTAAAACATACAATATTTTCAACAAGTTTACATATATGATTATATTGTGCGTGTTCATATATACAGTAATTAATGTTCAACATGTCCTCACCTCAGATTTGAACTTACAACTCTTAATTCACAGCAGTGGTGATTTTAGCAGGTAAATCTTGATGGGCCAAAAAATTCAAATGTGGGATGCATTCCAGCAAAGTCACTACACTACACAACACTAAACAATACATGAATTACACTACACCACTGCTACACCTGGCTATCAGCAAGCCTTGTCTGGCAGCGAAACAGTTCATTCAGCCTCATTTACTGCCTTTAAAAAAATCATAGCTGATATGGCTGACTTGCTGAAAGAAATGTGGTTTCTACTGACTATGAAGATGTACAAACTATGGCATAAGAGGATGACAAGCGGATAAGAGGCAATACGTCATTTCGATCAAGACATTAATGAGCGAGCTAGCACGGACATAGTCGATATAACTATTTGTTCAGCACCTTTGAAATGTACAGGGACAGAATTCAGAAATGGGCCGTTCTTACAGTATTCTCCCTGTACACCAAGTCAGAACCGTAAGATAAATGAAAATCTAATCAAAGTTTATTTGTCACGTGCGCTGAAAACAACAGGTGTAGACCTTACAATTAAATGCTTACTTACATGCTCTAACCAATAGTGCAGAAAAGGTATTAGGTGAAGGGGGGCATATAAGCAGACAATGAAAGCTCTTACAATATTCGATGATTACATTTCTCAAAAACAGGTTATAGGCTACATGAGCACCACCAAGTCAGAACAGTAGGCAAAATTAAGAGGTGAAAATAGACTAAATTATAAGGGTGAGGCACATGTGCTGCTAACAGATTACTACACAGCATACGTGTTACTTTTTTAGCTACCGTATACATATCTCATTTATGCAGAAACATACAATACATTTTTGGACTCACCTTGTTGAGCTGTGCTCACTTAAACAGGAATTTGGCGCGGCAGTCTTTGTGGTCAAATTTTGTCATCAAACTTTGTCATCAAAGTCTGGATTTACTCTGGATTTATGGTGCTTTCAAGACAACAGGAAACTCAGAAAAAAAAGTTGAATCATGATGACATCAGCGATCTTCAGGTCGTAGCTCTAGAAAGAGGCCCAAGTTCCCGATTTACAATTCCGAGTTGGATGAAAGTTCAAAATGTATTTTCCCAGGCATAGCACGTTAGCAAGTTCCCAGTTGTCATGAACTCACTAAAGTCAGATTTTGCAATTCAGAATTAGCAGTTCTTTTGAGAGCAGCACAAATCATGCTTCATTGATAGTATGGCCAATGTTGAATGTTTGTAATTTTAAACTAGGAAAAGAGACCCTTAATCTTAGCAGGCTAATAGCAGGCTAATGATTGCTTTGCAATGCTTGCAATGCTTAGCCACTGATTCCTTCCAAACCACTCATTGTTGAATTTGCAATTTCCAACTTGTTGAGTAATGTTTATGTCCAGTGGCCGATGAGCACCGATACATTTGATCTAGAATTTCTCTTCATATGACAAGGATTAAAAAGGATTTGCCAGTAGATCGTCGACTTGATGTTGTCCAATCAAAATCCAATCAAAGCTACTGTAAATATAACGTGATCATTTTATCTTTGGCCAATGACATTGAGCCTTCTTGGATGGGCACTTCTTATGTAACTCTATGGCAGCACCCATAGAGCTCTACCCTTAGACTTGGCGTTGATGGAGTGTACCCATGAATTACTGTCACGCCCTGACCTTAGAGAGCCATTTTATTTCTCTATTTGGTTAGGTCAGGGTGTGATGTGTGGTGGGCATGCTATGTTTTGTTTTCTATGTTTCTTTATTTCTATGTTTTGGCCAGGTATGGTTCTCAATCAGGGACAGCTGTCTATCATTGTCTCTGATTGGGAATCATACTTAGGTAGCCCATTTTCCCTTTCAGTGTGGGTAGTTGACTTTGTTAGAGGCATCATAGCCCTGTTAAGCTTCACGGTCGTGCCTTTGTTTTGTTGGCGACATTTACCTAAATAAAAATAACATGTACGCTCGCTGCGCTTTGGTCCACTTATTCCTTCCAGGAAGATGACAGTGACAGAACACTGTGCCAATCACGGCGCAATGCTCTGTATTTTCTGCTGGGTTGCCCAACCACAACAGAAAGCTCTAAGCCAGGCTGAAACACCTGCATTTTGGAGAGGCCTTACTTAAGAAAACAAAAAAGAGACCATGTTTGTATGCAGCTTTATTAACTCAATTATGTTTCTTTTTTTTTACATTGTTTGCAAACTAATATGCGACACGTAATTAATGCCAAAATAGCATGCAAAACAGGCAAGCCCCCCCTCCCCCCAAAAAGAAAATGTGGGGTTCAAAACTTCCCTGAATGACAGGTCACCACTGTTGTTACGCCACCATTACTGTATAAATTAACATGCACAATGTCAACATGTGTCAAATATATGCGTTGAAAACATTGTATGATAAAAGTATGGTATGTGTAACCAGTTGCACAGCCTGTTTTAATTAAGAAGCCTAAATTATAATTTATATTTATGAGACAATTTTAAAATGACTGAATGCTTGCCAACGTTTTGGCTGACTCTTTTTTCAGGTAACACTTGGACCGAAAAGTTTAGTAAACTAGAAAGGGCCGTGGAACCAGTTACTTAATAATAATTAGTTGAAACAACTGAATTTGTGGGTGTTTTTTTACAATGCAAATTAGCATCATTACTTACCATTTAATGCACATTTCCTCTATTAAAACAGTGGGAGCACCCTTCGTGCTTTACAGAATGATTTAGTGTTTTCGTTCCATCTAAAAAACTGTAGTCAAGGAACATTTCGTATTTAGTCCTATATAAATGTCAGTGCAATGTTAAAATGTTAAAGTACAGTTTAATGAATGCACACACAGCTTGATGTTTGAAAGCTTAAAACAACTTTAGTATAATGGGATCCTTTATAAAGCATGATATAATTTACATGCAGTTTAGTGTGAATGCTATGACAAACATTTTTATGAATACCAGAATGCAAGTCTAATCAGTGCCCCACACCTTCCAGTTCATTATTAATAATTGCCAACGTGACTGAAGACATGGCTCCAAAACGGTCTGTAGATATTTCTGTTTAACAGTTCTAGTTAACACTTTAATGCTGTTCTATTTACTATAGAACAGTATTTAATTTGTTTCGAGAACAGTTTTAAAATCCAGGCTGCCCAATTCTGACATTTTGTCACAAATTGGTCTATTTGACAATAATTGGGAAAAATATCAGAATTGGTCTGCCTGTGTAAATGCAGCCTAGGATGCCTATCTGGAATCTTCATGAGTGTGTGCTGCAAATCTGCCAAGCCTGAAATAGCATTTCTCTATGTTAACATTTTGATTTGACGCCGAAGTTTATTAGTCACATGCCAAATACAACAGGTGTAGGCCTTACAGTGAAATGCTTATTTACGAACCCCTAACTAACAGTGCAGTTTCAAAAAATATGGATAAGAATAAGAGATAAAAGTAACAAGTCATTAAAGAGCTGCAGTAGAAAATCAACAATATATACAGGGGGGTGCCGGTACAGAGTCAATGTGCGGGGACACCGGTTAGTTGAGGTAGTATGTAGGTAGAGTTAATTAAAATTACTATGCATAGATGGGGCGGCAGGGTAGCCTAGTGGTTAGAGTGTTGGACTAGTAACCGGAAGGTTGCAAGTTCAAATCCCTGAGCTGACAAGGTACAAATCTGTCGTTCTGCCCCTGAACAGGCAGTTAACCCACTGTTCCTAGGCCGTCATTGTAAATAAGAATTTGTTCTTAACTGACTTGCCTAGTTAAATACAGGATTAAAAAAAACAACAGAGAGTGGCACTGGTGTAAAGAGGAGAGGGGAGGTGTTCAGGACTAGATGTTCAGGAGTCTTATGGCTTGGGGGTAGAAGCTGTTTAAAAGCCTCTTGGACCTAGACTTGGCGCTCAGTCTATGACTAGGGTGGCTGGAGACATTGACCATTTTTAAGGCCTTCCTCTGCCACCACCAAGCTTCCTGGAAGGGCAGGAAGCTTGGCCCCAGTGATGTACTGGGCCGTTCACACTACCCTCTGCCATACCAGGCAGTGATGCAACCAGTCAGGATGCTCTCGATAGTGCAGCCTTTTGAGGATCTGAGGACCCATGCCATATCCTTTCAGTCTCCTGAGGGGGAATAGGTTTTGTTGTGCCCGCTTCACTCAATCTAGGTAGGTTGAAAAAATACATTAAAAATCCCAGTATTTATTTAAAGACATGCTCCAGAACATTGGTGGCTAATACTTTATTTTTTTTACTTCCCACTTTGGGCTTGATGTTTCAATTTATTGTTCATACATACATAACCTATGAGCATAATTACTGTCTTACCTCAACTAGCCACGAAATCCCTAGTTTGAAAGCGACTGTTTTTCTAGAAATTCGAGTTCCACCAATGAGCTTCAGCCCCTAGCCATTTGAGTGACAGCTAGCAAGTCGCACACACAGTAGAGAGAGATAGCAATGGCGTGGTGCACACATTTGCACATACTGTATGTGACGTTACTTTCAGAACTACTGGCTAAAAAGTATACAAAAGGAAAGCAGAGTAAGCATTTTACTGAAGAGCAAAATAAATAGAGAATAAATCAGATAAGCTTGCCAAGCAGTGCCTATGTGTTTCTCTAAACCAGGGATCATTGGGACATTACCAAATCAACTTGAATTCATGGAGGAAAAATAATCTTGATGTCTTCTTTATGGACATGCAGACACCATATGGAAAACATAGGAAAGTGCAAATTAAAGTTACATTTTCTCTTCCACATATGCATTATGCAAATCTCAAGTCTTTCATCTGCCATTTATCTAATCCAGGCATGGAAGTGACATTTATTTCACTTCAAATCTAGATAAATGTCTTTGGCTCTAAACTAAAACATGTAGAGTGAATGATTGGTGTCACACAATGCATTTGATCTCCATCGTTGGACAGTTCTCAGTGATGGACAACGGAATCAGATTACTGACTTGTGTTACGATAGATGAAATAATCCAATGATAGATTGCTGGGATGGAGCAGCTCCTGTGGTCGTGCTAGACACACTAACAGTTTACATGGATGAATACTCTGTCTACTCTATGTCTCATTGTGTTTCTTGTGTGAAATAGGCTACCTATCATTGCGTTAGAAGGAGAGGTATCGGTATCCTCAGTTTACATGGATTAGAGTTATGGTCATACAACCCTTGTTAATCAATTCTCCCCCATTATTAATACACACTAACTACTAATGTTGAGGGGGGTGTTATTCCCATAGACTGTAGAAAGAAAATGGGCAAAGCCTTTGATGACGTCACCCCAAGATCAGGAAGTGCCATTTTAGTGTGTTGCCATCTTGCTTCATGGACCTGCACTCTCTCTGTACTCTCTCTGGTTCAAGTACATACATCTTGTGTAATAAAAGCAATCAGTGGCACCATGATTGTCTTAAAAAATATATATATTTAAATTTGACCACAAAGATTGCCATTTTTCCATTCACTATAATGGGGGATCCTGCTTTCTGGAAACAACAGCCTGTAGTACTGCTGTCGGCATTAACTTCAAATCCAAATCAAATGTTATTGGTCATATTCACATATTTAGCAGTTGTTATTGTGGTGTAGCGAAATGCTTGTGTTTCTAGCTCCAACATTGCAGTAATATCTAACAATTCACAACAATACACAAAAATCTAAAAGTAAAAGAATGGAATTAAGAAATATATAAATATTAGGACGAGCAATGTTGACTGACATTGACTGACATACAGTAGAATACAGTATATGCATACGAAATTAGTATAGTAGTAGGTAAACATTATTAAAGTTACTAGTGTTCCATTATTAAAGTGACCAGTGATTCCATGACTATGTAGATACAGTAGTGCAGCAGTCTCAAGGTGCAGGGTTGAGTAACCCGGTGGTAGCCGGCTAGTGATTGCTATTTAACAGTCTGATGGCCTTGAGATAGAAGCAGTTTTTCAGTCTCTCAGTCCCAGCTTTGATGCACATGTTCTGACCTCACCTTCTGGATGATAGTGGGGTGAACAGGCTATGACTCAGGTGGTTGATGTCCTTGATGATCTGTTTGGCCTTCCTGTGACATCGGGGGCTGTAGGTGTCTTGGAGTGCAGGCAGTGTGCCCCCTAAGACCGCATCACCCTCTGGAGAGCCCTGCAGTTGCGGGCGGTGCAGTTGCCATACCAGGCGGTGATACAGCCCAACAGGATGCTCTCAATTGTGCATCTGTAAAATGTTGTGAGATTCTTAGTGGCCAAGCCAAATTTCTTCAACCTCCTGGGTGGACCATTTCAGATTGTCAGTGATGTGTACGCCGAGGAACTGAAGGCTTTTCACCTTATCCACTGTGGTCCCGTCGATGTGCATAGGGGCTGTGCTCCCTCTGCTGTCTCCTTCGTTTTGTTGAGGTTTTTTTCCTGGCATCACTTCGCCAGGGCCCTCACCTCCTCCCTGTATGCGGTCTCCCTGTATGCGGTTGTTGGTAATCAGGCCTACTACTGTTGTGTTGTCTGCAAACTTGATGATTGAGATGGAGGTGTGCATGGCCACGCAGTCATGGGTGAACAGGGAGTACAGGAGGGGGCTGAGCATGCACCCTTGTGGGGCCCCTGTGTTGAGGATCAGCATACTGGAGGTGTTGTTTCTTACCTTCACCACCTGGGGGGGGGTGGCACGTCAGGAAGTCCAGGAACCAGTTGCATAGGGCGGGATTCATCGTCAGTAGATCTATCGGGCCGATATACAAATTGAATTGGGTCTATGCTGTCAGGAAAGGTGGAGTTGATATGATCCTTGACTAGCCTCGCAAAGCACTTCATGATGACAGAAGTGAGTGCTACGTGGCGATAGTCATTTAGTTCAGTTACCTTTGCTTTCTTGGGTACAGGAACAATTGTGGCCATCTTGAAGCAAGTGGGGACAGCAGACTGCAATAGCGAGACTGGTCTGCGCATGCTCTGAGGACACAGCTATGGATGCCGTCTGGGCCGACAGCTTGCGATGATTAACACGCTTAAATGTCTTACTCACGACGGTCACCAAGAACGAGAGCCCACAGTCTTTGGGGGGGGGGGCAGCGTAGGTGGCACTGTGTTTTCCTCAAAGCGGACGAAGAAGGTGTTTAGCTTGACCAGGAGCAAGACGTCGGTGTCCGCGACGTGGCTGGTTTTCCCTTTGTAATCCATGATTGTCTGTAGACCCTGCCACATAAGTCTGATGGCTGAGCTGGTGAATTGCGACTCCACTTTGTCTCTTAACTGACATTTTACATGTTTGATTGCCTTACGGATGGAATAACTACACTTTTTGTGTTCAACCATATTCCCAGTCACCTTGCCGTGGTTAAATGCGGTGGTTCGTGTTTTCAGTTTTGCTCAAATGCTGCCATCTATCCACAAATGTTGGTTTGGGTAGGTTTTAATAGTCACAGTGGGAACAACATCCCCTATACATCCCCCAATTAACTCAGTCACCGTGAAGTTCATCAGGGAGTGTATAGGGGATGTTATTCCCAACTTCATGGCTTCAATAAAAGGGGTTAGTCGTACTCCCCCGGTTATTCCCAAATCACACACAATTGATAACAGTTTATGGAAACATCAAAACTGAAATAAATGACAAAAAACAAAAATCAACCCCAACTCTAACCTCCTCAACCCCTACTGAGAAACTATTTACAATTTTCTATTTTTCTATTACTATTTTTTTATTGCAGCTTTCAAGTAATAAAGCTTGGGCTTGCAGGTTCGAGTGGGCTGGAGCCTGTGGCAGAGAGAGTTGGTGAGGCCTGTTGTGAATCCGTAAAATCGTCATGACAGTGCTGCTGTACAGGTATAGCGAGAGCCCTAGGGAGGTTTTTTAATCTGCTCAACTCTGCTTTTCTAGTTCTGCTGTGCTGGGGTGACGACATCCTCCAACGGTATTACCAGGCATTACTGTCAATACTTGTCATCCAGCTAACCGTACCTTATACCTGGAATCCCATTTCCCATAAATCAGCTCAACCCAGTCCTAACATCCACAGGCCTGGACAAAAACAGAAGTAATACATACACAACTGCCAAATCAATGCCACTTTTTGGTAACGGGGGACAAAAGTAAAGTTTGTATCTGGACACCTCCCAGCTAGGCTTTCAGGATGTTTGAAACCCTCATAAATAAAGAGTGTATGTGTGTGTGTGTGTGTGTGTGTGTGTGTGTGTGTGTGTGTGTGTGTGTGTGTGTGTGTGTGTGTGTGTGTGTGTTTCTGTGTGTGTGTGTTTCTGTGTTCAGTGTAGTCGCAGATACCAGAATGGTAAACTGGTCTGATGCAAAGCAGAAATGCATGTTGCTAGCCTGGCCCTTCCTACAGATGTAGAGGCAGGTTCAGTATGCCACAGTAACATTTTGGCTATAAATATGCATTACATAACACTGGCATCAAAGCTGTTCTTCATCCTGCTCCATGCATTAGAACAATTGTCCAGTATATCTGGAGTAAATGACCAGGTTATAATGGTAGGTGCAGTTACATAATATAATCGTAGCTTTCAGAGATTATATAATAGATTTAGAGAGTGGATATGTGGGGGAAAGCAGTGAAATGACGAGCATTGGAAATAGTTATTTTTAGCCAATTACAGGCTGATTTGAATGAACCAGATTTAATTATTTCTGGACCATACTTTGAATGGTTCCACAACCATGATACTCACCCTGACTTGTCTTGTGTAGATTTTGATTGTCACTAATTCTGCATAGTTTACATGATGCCAATCCCTAGCATCAACTTAAAGGCTGTGGTTAGATCAATTACATTTACCGCCTAAAATTAGCTCTCTTTCAGTCAGACAGAATTCCTTGATGTGTATTACAACAGTGATAATTTGACATTCCGACTGAGCCCGAACGACAAGCTGTTGATGTAGCTAGCACGTCTTTAATTTTGATAGCCCGATTTGTGCATTGTCAAGAAGCTGAAATCAGCCGACATTTGGACTTAAAGAAGTGCACCACTTCTCCCGTTTCCCCCGTCTCTTAGCTCTGAGGCCCTGACAGCCCAGCGACCACCTGCTTAACGATGTAAATCCCATAGCTTTTTAACAAGCCTGTTTAAGTGGGAGCTGACATCCACACTACTCCAGTTATACATGGTGAGCACCATACATGCAGCAACCCAACATAGCTGAGGGAGCATGCATTTAGACTGGGTTGGCTGAATGTGTCTCACGCGGTCTGTACTACTAAATAATTGTGACATACAGTATGATTTATCGGTAGGGCTCTAAATATTTAAAAAATCTGAGTTAGCACTGGTGCTCCCAACTTTTAAAAAAAGTTAGGAGCACAACATTTAATCTAGGAGCACCAGAATGAATATATGTTTTTATATTGATTGCGATATAGCTTATTTGGCCTACTGTATATGAATTCACAGCTAGGCTGCCCATCACGGCTGAAACAGAGAAGTACCTACTGCAGCCAGTTGTTTTGCTCTACCCTTAAGCAGGCCTGCAATCTGAAGGCCACATACATTGTTTGTGTATGTGTGCTGTTGGTGAGATCACCTGTCTCACCGCAGTAGCTACCAGGTCGACCAGGGGTTCATGTCGAGCAATATACAAGTCTTTGTATGTATTGCAACCATGAACCGCACACACAAACACACTTTCATGTGCTGATGCCGCCTGGGTTTGCACTTGTCCTCCGCATAGCTAATCCAGTACAGCTGTGTTAACGGTCTCTGGCCTACCCTCTGGACACATCATTAAGTAATTGCTCCCTATAGACATACTCCTATATTGAACCCAACAGCTGTTTACTAACTATATTGGAACAGGGAATGGCACTCGCCACATGGTATGACAATGAGAGTAAATGAGTTGTTTCTGTATAGAATAAGGGTGATGAAGTGTCCAAAATACAAAAGCACAAAAATGGCTCATATTCACTGACTCACTGAGTTCTACAGTTTGTTAATCATAATAATACTATATAATATACTGTGTGCCATTTGGCAGATGCTTTTATCCAAAGCAGGTGTAAACAAAGTAAGCATTTCACTACATCATTTACACCTGCTGTAACCTGTGAATGTGATAAATACACTTTAATTTAATTTGAAAACGACTTCATGCATGCATAGATTTTACGTGCGGATGGCCACGGGAAATCAAATCAATCCACTATCCTGGTGTTGCAAGCACCATGCTCTATGAACTGAGCTACAGAGGACCACATGTTGTGTGTTCTCAGACAATACAGTATTAAGAGCAAAGATACAGGGTCTCCTAAGTCATATTACTTTCCCTATTGGTTATTTTGTTTTCTGAACTGAATTAATTTCTCTATTGTATTACTTATCTAGTGGTTAGGCTGAAAATCACAGGTCAAAGGATACTGGACTATTCTACCACAATGAACAGTAAATATTCACTTAGAAAAGGTGCTTCAATGGGCTCATCCAATCTCTTTTTCTTCCTAGTTTAGTTCCCGTTTAGTGTTCTTGGCCCTGCTACTCAGTACTATTCACCAATGGTAATTTAGAGGCCTTGGACTAGACTGGCACATAGGAATGTTGGCAGGCATTCACCTCCACCAGCCTCAAGGAGCTAACAAAGTTTGCGTACCATATAGCACACTATTCCCTATGTTGTGCACTACTTTTGACCAGAGCCTTGGAACAGCCAAAGAACAAATACCACACCCTTGAGAGAGAGAAGAATCAGTCACCATCACTCACGCTCTTGTAAGGAGGTGATCCTGATCTTCAGATTGCTATCGATATGTGTCCAAATAAACTTAGATGAAATCATGATTTCGATAATGACGTTGATGTACCAGGCACCTTTGAAAGATCTGCAAGCGATTTAACCATGTTTTGGGGACATAGTCATGTCGCTGTCAATACTCAACAGTGACATGACTATAATATTGGCATGGGTGATGAATGTCAGACATTGAGGACAGAGTACTCAGCACACCCCAGTGTAGAGAGCCCAGACAGGGATATATTAAGCCAATTATACAGAGAAGGCATTAGGAAATGGGCAATGTGTGACTGGGCCAGGGTGGGACTTTGGCCAGAATTCTCCCAATCTCCCTTGCTTATATAAACTCTACAGATCCTTGGGCCAAAGTAAGACCCCCATTATACTTCCTAGTACGAGAGAGGTCACCATCACTTTCTCTCTGGTTACACCAAGTATTCTTGTATTCACCAAGTATACCCTAGTGTTGGAGATTATCTTGTGTACTCTAAAGGTCTTGGTCCAAAGAAAGAGATCCATCCGTTTAACATACTTGCATGAGAGAGGGGCCCCTTCCAATCCGAAGCATACATTACCTCCAGATACAACGACAAGCTTGATTTTATAGTATACCATGGTGTTGTAGATTGTCTGGTGTGCCGAATCATTTCGTCATAGTGTTACGGTGCAGCTTGACGGCTGGCAGCACAATCAGAAGCACAGAAAGAAGATGCATGATGTAATGTGTTCTGCGTGATCGTGTTACGTCCTGATACTCACCGTGTAATGGATCTACTGTTTCCACTGCGCTTTGTGGGTTCTGATTCTGATTGTCACTGGCTAATGTCACTGCTGCTGCATGGTGCTATTGACAGTTCTGAATGGCGTGCTGCTCCGAGATCTTCTTTATTAGATATTAATGAAAGGCACAAGGAACAGAAACAGGAAATTTGTTTTAGTTTGCAGTATTGTTGTCTCTGGAGGACTGGGTTGGGAGAATACATTTAAAAAATACTGGGGCCGGATATTTATCAGGTCGTTTAATGGAAGTGT
This sequence comes from Oncorhynchus tshawytscha, assembly GCF_018296145.1. Classification (NCBI taxonomy): domain Eukaryota; kingdom Metazoa; phylum Chordata; class Actinopteri; order Salmoniformes; family Salmonidae; genus Oncorhynchus; species Oncorhynchus tshawytscha. The sequence goes on from NC_056459.1 coordinate 20,097,732, forward strand.
TGGCATGTCTTTGTTTGTTAAAAACCTCAAACCCGGTTTAATAATAATTCAACGTCTACCTGAACAAACCCTTTTCCCTCTCCTGTGAAAGAAGCCTGTTCAGCCAGTTGATCTATTTATAAGTAAGACCTTATGACAGTGAGGCATTATATTTAGGGCAGTTAATATTAGACACAAAGCGACTGGCCTGACAGAACTTTGATCATGGCCCTGGAACAAATCCATACACTGAACTATTCTCTCTTTGTCTCTCTCTGACACTCTTTCCCGCTACTCTCCCTCCCTCCCTCCCTCTCTCTGTCTCTCTCTGACACTCTCTCTCACTACTCTCCCTCCCTCTCTCTTTCTCTCTCTCTTTGTCTCTCCACTCCTCGCTCTCCCTCCCTCTCTCTCTCTCTCTTTGTCTCTCTCTGACACTCTCTCGCTACTCTCCCTCCCTCTCTCTCTCTCTTTGTCTCTCTGACACTCTCTCTCTCTCTCTCCCTTTCTCTCTCTCTTTGTCTCTCTCTGACACTCTCTCGCTACTCTCCCTCCCTCTCTCTCTCTCTCTTGTCTCTCTCTGACACTCTCTTGCTACTCTCCCTCCCTCTCTCTCTCTCTTTGTCTCTCTCTGACACTCACTCTCTCCCTCCCTCTCTCTCTTTTGTCTCTCTCTGACACTCTCTCGCTACTCTCCCTCCCTCTCTCTCTCTTTGTCTCTCTCTGACACTCTCTCGCTACTCTCCCTCCCTCTCTCTCTCTCTCTCTCTTTGTCTCTCTCTGACACTCTCTTGCTACTCTCCCTCCCTCTCTCTCTCTCTCTTTGTCTCTCTCTGACACTCACTACTCTCCCTCCCTCTCTCTCTCTTTGTCTCTCTCTGACACTCTCTCGCTACTCTCCCTCCCTCTCTCTCTCTTTGTCTCTCTCTGACACTCTCTCGCTACTCTCCCTCCCTCTCTCTCTCTTTGTCTCTCTCTGACACTCTCTCGCTACTCTCCCTCCCTCTCTCTCTCTATCACTCTCTCTCTATCGCTCTCTGTCTGTCTGTCTCACCATCAGATTAGTGTTACCTTGGGTGCTCTAAAAATGCTTCTGGGTTTACGCTTAACAAATTGCCATTGTCCATTATCTTCCTCTCCCAGTGCCGTAGTATATCCTTCCTACCTCACTGGCCTCAAACACTATATACGATGAGAGCTGTGCTACTGTCTGTATCCATGGTGATAACTATAAGTAAGGGCCTGTTTAAAGCCTGGGTAATTATGACAGATGCATGTTTTATCAGAGAGCATCAGTGTTAGGATTCAGGCAGCTAAACAGCATATGCATACAACAGGCCTTTAGCTGATACCCCCATGGTTGGAAATGCACAGTCGTAGAGAGAGTAATGTAGTAGGTTACATTCACATTTATCAGCACTGCTCCCAAATGACCTGTCAGCAGAAGTTTTGTTTCTGGTGCCTTATTTTTGTTTCAAGTTAATTGCTTAGATGGATTCTAGAATCCTCCCTTATTGTTCCAATCTGCTTTCAGGGACAATTTCTGAGAATCGTAATTTCAGCGTCTGTGGATGGAGGGTTCAGAGCAATGCTGATGTAAACTAGAGGACTCATTAAGACACTAATTGGTTGAGGATGTTCAGGACAATGTCCAGAAATGGTGCCCTCATTTGAGGCTTTATGCTAGAAGGGCACATTAAGCTGGGACAAATCAATTGGCTTAAAATGCGTTCTGTGTTCCTGTCCACATACTGTTAAAAACAACTCTAAAGACTAACTGTTTTTCCCTATTACCCACAATCCTCCACTTTGATAATGCAAACATGTATGAGTAGGCCTAAATATATTAACAGATACAGTATATACTGTATTTAACAGAAATATATTATCAAACCCACCTTTCAATGTCTACCAAAGTTTCATTTCACATACTTTCACATCAGTTCCAGGTATGTTCAGGTTATAACCTTATTTCACTTTTCTCAAAATAATCTCTTAATCCACTTCATCTCCCACCTTTAACCCCCTTTACCCCGCTTTACGCCCCCCCCAACACTTCTGAGGTTCCTTTGTTCTTCCTGCCCACAGTTGATGCTCGGGGACAAGGGGATGTTGACAGTTTAATGCTAGGCTTGCCCACGCCGGCTCCCTCTTTGGCTCTCCTGTCAGAACCTCACCTGTGGAGCACGATCGCCGTGATGAGCCTGGTTTAGAGCGGGATATAAAGCTTTTAAACAGGTCACTCAAACAAACCATCAAATGTGTGTGTTCTCCATCTGGTTTACTTGAAGTCTAGAGGGATTTTACATTTAAAAGTCCAGAAGAAGTTCTAGCAGACCGGTGGATCGTTTTACTTACAGCGTACTTAGATATACTTGGGAGGAGTTGCTGTTTTCATAGCAACGTTGCTAACACGCCTCTTTGAGGATGGAAGCTTAGTAGCTTGCCTTCCTATCACTTTAAGAGCTGCTATTTCACATTCAAGCGTTCATGCACAATACGGCGCACCAGAAAATATCACTCCCAATGTGCACATGAAATATTGATGTTCTATTTTGGATATTAAAATCCACATATTAAACATTGATGGCACGTGACTACTTTCAAATGTGCTGCGGGGTAAAGATAATTACACAAATCTTATACATTTTTTTTCATTTGACTTACAAATGAGTCCCTTAAATAAAATATGTTGGAAAACGAAAATGTTAGTATGATAAGCTTGGCAATGTGTATCTTAATTTTTTATAAAAAAATACTTCTGCATCAACTTAATGCGTTATGATATGACGCACAACTAAAAAGCGTTGTATAATTCATTAATTAACCTGAGTCGGGGATGTGCTTATAAAGGCTGAACAAACAAACACAGCTAATGTTAGTTTATATGTGCTTGTGTAGCCCATACCACAGTACTTAATGTTGCCTACATTTTAAATAGCATATACAGTGGGGCAAAAAAGTATTTAGTCAGCCACCAATTGTGCAAGTTCTCCCAGTTAAAAAGATGAGAGAGGCCTGTAATTGTCATCATAGGTACACTTCAACTATGACAGAAAAAACAAGAGAAACAATTCCAGAAAATCACATTGTAGGATTTTTAATGAATTTATTTGCAAATTATGATGGAAAACAAGTATTTGGTCACCTACAAACAAGCAAGATTTCTGGCTCTCACAGACCTGTAACTTCTTCTTTATGAGGCTCCTCTGTCCTCCACTCGTTACCTGTATTAATGGCACCTGTTTGAACTTGTTATCAGTATAAAAGTCACCTGTCCACAACCTTAAACAGTCACACTCCAAACTCCACTATGGCCAAGACCAAAGAGATGGACACCAGAAACAAAATTGTAGACCTGCACCAGGCTGGGAAGACTGAATCTGCAATAGGTAAGCAGCTTGATTTGAAGAAATCAACTGTGGGAGCAATTATTAGGAAATGTAAGACATACAAGACATAATCTCCCTCGATCAGGGACTCCATGCAAGATCTCACCCCGTGGGGTCAAAATGATCACAAGAACGGTGAGCAAAAATCCCAGAACCACACCTAGTGAATGACCTGCAGAGAGCTGGCACCAAAGTAACAAAGCCTACCATTAGTAACACACTACGCCGCTAGGGACTCAATCCTGCAGTGCCAGACGTGTCCCCCTGCTTAAGCCAGTACATGTCCAGGCCCGTCTGAAGTTTGCTAGAGAGCATTTGGATGATCCAGAAGAAGATTGGGAGAATGTCATATGGTCAGATGAAACCAAAATAGAACTTTTTGGTAAAAACGCAACTCGTCGTGTTTGGAGGACAAAGAATGCTGAGTTGTATCCAAAGAACACCATACCTACTGTGAAGCATGTGGGTGGAAACATCATGCTTTGGGGCTGTTTTTCTGCAAAGGGACCAGGACGACTGATGTAAAGCAAAGAATAAATGGGGCCATGTATCGTGAGATTTTGAGTGAAAACCTCCTTCCATCAGCAAGTGCATTGAAGATGAAACGTGGCTGGGTCTTTCAGTATGACAATGATCCCAAACACACCGCCCAGGCAACGAAGGAGTGGCTTTGTAAGAAGCATTTCAAGGTTCTGGAGTGGCCTAGCCAGTCTCCAGATCTCAACCCCATAGAACATCTTTGGAGGGAGTTGAAAGTCCGTGTTGCCCAGCAACAGCCCCAAAACATCACTGCTCTAGAGGAGATCTGCATGGAGGAATGGGCCAAAATACCAGCAACAGTGTGTGAATTCCTTGTGAAGACTTACAGAAAACATTTTACCTCTGTCATTGCCAACAAAGGGTATATAACAAAGTATTGAGATAAACTTTTGTTATTGACCAAATACTTATTTTCCACCATAATTTGCAAATAAATTCATAAAAAAATCCTACAATGTGATTTTCTGGATTTTTTTTCTCATTTTGTCTGTCATAGTTGAAGTATACCTATGATGAAAATTACAGGCCTCTCTCATCTTTTTAAGTGGCAGACATTGCACAATTGGTGGCTGACTAAATACTTTTTTGCCCCAATGTACTGTACATATGATAGTGTCGAACATAAGTATGAACATTATACATTTAGGTCAAGCTTATGACTCCATAGGACGGCATTGTTTTGTAGCCACAGTTACTGTTCCATTTATTGTAGTCAGAATCATAAAGATGGATATATACAGTGCATTCGGAAAGTGTTCAGACCACTTCAATTTTTGTTTTGTTATGTTACGGCCTTATTCTAAAATGTATTTAAAAAAATTTATTAATCATCAATATACAGTACACACAATACCCCATAATGACAAAGAGAAAACAGGTTTTTAGAAAATATATCAAAAATTAAAAAAATAGAAGTACCTTATTTACATAAGTATTCAGACCCTTTGCTATGAGACCTGAAATTGATCTCAGGTGCATTCTGTTTCCATTGATCGTTTCTACAACTTGATTAGAGTCTACCTGAATTCAATTGATTGGACATGATTTGGAAAGGCACACACCTTCCAACAGGACAACGACCCTAAGCACACTGCCAAGATAATGAAGGAGTGGCTTCGGGACAAGTCTCTGAATGTCCTTGAGTGGCCCAGCCAGAGCCCAGACTTGAACCCAAATGAACATCTCTGGAGAGACCTGAAAATAGCTTTGCAGCGACGCTCCCCATCCAACCTGATAGAGCTTGAGAGGATCTGCGGAGAAGAATGGGAGAAACTCCCCAAATACAGGTGTGCCAAGCTTGCAGTGTCATACCCAAGAAGACTAGGGGCTGTAATCACTGCCAAAGGTGCTTCAACAAAGTACTGAGTAAAGGGTCTGAATACTTAGGTAAATGTGATATTTCAATAGTTTTTTTGTTGTTGTTGACATTTGCTAAAAAAGTGGTTTGTGTGTAGATTAATGAGTGAAAAAACAACTATTTAATCAATTTTAGAATAAGGCTGTAACTTTTTTTTAAATCAAAAGGCACAAAAGGCACATCTGAGCAACCTTATTTGCAGGTGCATGGCAACAGTTGAACAAGATGAAGGAAAAAGGAAACCGCACATTACTCTTGATAGTATCACTGATGTTTAATAAGCTTACATATCGGCCTCACGGCCTTCGTCAGAGCTTTTATGATTTTTTAAAAATGTGCACCCTTATGTATACCTAGCCCCACCCACATCCGTTCCACACATCGAAGGGGGTTGGAGGCAAAGGAAAAACAAATAAGTGCTACCAAATATAACAATATGCATTTCAGAATAAGGCTGTAACTTAACAAAATGTGTAAAAAGTCAAGGAGTCTAAATACTTTACGGATGCATATAATATACGTATATGTAGCTACTACTTATGTAGTAGCTACATATACCATATTGTATGCACAGTTCCTTCAGGAAGTATTTACGCCCCTTGACTTTTACACATGTTGTTGTGTTACAGCCTGAATTTAAAATGGATTGACATTGAGATTTTGTGTCACTGGCCTACATGCAATACCACATAATGTCAAAGTGGAACTATGTTTTTAGATATGTGTTATGGCCTGCCTAAATAAGTTCAGAAGTAAACATTTGCTTAACAAGTTACATAATAAATTGCATGGACTAACTCTGTGTGCAATAATAGTGTTTAACATGATTTTTAAATGACTGCCTTGTCTTTGTACCCCACACATACAAGTATATGTATGGTCTGTCAGTTGAGCTGTGAATTTCAAACACAGATTCGACCACAAAGATCAGGGAGCTTTTCCAAGGCCTCGCAAAGAAGGACACCTATTGGTAGATTCAAAATTAAAAGCAGACATTGAATATCCCTTTGAGCATGGTAAAGTTATGAATTACACTTTGATTGGTGTATCGATATGTACCCAGTCACTACAATAATACAGACATCCTTCCTAACTCAGTTGCCGGAGAGGAAGGAAACTGCTCAGGGACTTCACAATGAGGCCACGGAGTTTTATAGCTGTGAAAGGAGAAAACTGAGGATGGATCAACAACAATATAGTTACTCCACAATACTAACCTAAATGACACGGTGAAAAGAAGGAAGCCTGTACAGAATAAAAATATTACAAAACATGCATCCTGTTTGCAATAAGTCACCTAAGTTGAACTGCTAAAACTTTGGCAAAGAAATTAACTTTATGTCCTGAATATATAGTGTTGTGTTTGGGGCAAATCCAACACAACACATCACTGAGTACCACTCTTCATATTTTCAAGCTTGGTGGTGGCTGCATCAATAACAATAACCTAAAACACAAGACCAAATATACACTGAAGTTGTATAGACAACATTGAATGTTCCTGAGTGGCCGAGATAGTTTTGACTGAAAAATGGCTTGAAAATGTATGGCAAGACTTGAAAATGGTTGTCTAGAAATGAACAACAGCCAATTTGACAGAGCTTTCAAAAGTAAAAAAAAATTCTAGTTTTCAACTATTGTAATCCAGGTGTTCAAAGCTCTTAGAGACTTACCCAGAAAGACTCACAGCTGTAATCGCTGCCAAAGGTGATTCTAACATGTAATGGGATATCTCGGTATTATATTTTCAAGAAATGTGCAAAAATGTTTAAATGCGTGTTTTCACTTTGTCATTATGGTGTATTGTGCATAGATGGGTGAGAATCCAGGCTGTAACACAACAAAATGTGGAATAAGTCAAGGGGTATGAATACTTTTCTGAAGGCACTGTATTCTCAGAGAGCGTTCATAGAGCAATGGGGTGGTTTGGTTGTTTGGTTCAGGTACTTTGGCTGTGGCGTTAATGGAATTTTGTCAGCCGATTATTGACATGTAAAATACATAATTTTACAGTAAGTAGAATATAATTGAACTTAAAATTGAAAGGATGTTATTCCCATTCCGGAGGGCATAATGAAGTGGCTATGTTGAGTGTAAAAATTATCATTTGAAACAAGTCCTACTGTCACGCCCTGGCCATAGAGAGGCTTTTATTCTCTATTTTGGTTAGGCTAGGGTGTGACTAGGGTGGGCATTCTAGTTTCTTTATTTCTATGTTTTCTATTTCTTTGTTTTTGGCCAAGTGTGGTTCCTAATCAGAGGCAGCTGATGTTGTCGTTTTCTCTGATTGGGAATCATACTTAGGCAGCCTTTCACCCACCTGTGTTTTGTGGGTAGTTCTTTTCTTTATAGTTTATTTGCCTTACAGAACTGTTCGTCTTTCACTTTGTTATTTTGTTCGAGTGTTTGAGTCATAAAGAATGATGAACACTTACCATGCTGCGTTTTGGTCCATGCTGTCCGACGAGAGACGTAACACCTACATGCTATATTTAGAGTTATTTGGCAACTTTAGTTGTGAGTGATACACACCTTAAAATGGCTTAGAAATAAAAAGATATTCATGATTTGAGAAAGTCACAAAAGAAGCCTGCGCACTGTTCCTTGCCTCAGGCTGCACAAGCTGTTCTCTCATTAATTAAGTGATTATATTTTCACCCATCAGACTATTATCACTTTAATCTTGTCTTTACTAATACTGTATGTAAAATTAGTTTAGATTTAGAATGGTCCATTATCAAATGGGCAGGAACAAGACATGTCATCCTTATGCACTGGAATAGAGAATGGAGGCCACTTTCAGTCATGTCAGGTAGTCAACTCTGGTTAATTCACTGCTCAACAGGTGATATTCCGCCCAAACTCTGTATGCTATGGGCTCTCCAGCCCTGTTGTTACAGCTACCCAGTGCTTGATTTGGGAAACAAACAGTTTTTCTGTTGGGGAACATAGATAGTAACATGTTTTCACAACAAAACGTATTTCATTAAACTGTTGACAGCCACTCTCTATGCGCTCTGAAGAAATAAATGGTGGTGAGATATTCTGTAGCTAACCGCAATGTGTCTGCCTATTAATTATAGTTGTAGGCTAACTCTGAATTTGTTGAATGTAGGCTAGGCCAATTATGTACCAAAGATATCTTAAATCAGTATTTTTGTTTGTTTTTCTGCCATGTGTAATATGGGGTAGGCTATGTATTGTATAATGGCACGATCATTATTTTAATTCAGTTTTTTTTATTCCGTGCTTGGACTCATACAGTATACTGTATAGGCCTATGCCTATCATAGGACATCCATGTAGAGGGACAAGTTATTTGTAGTGAACCGCTATCGCCCGCCAGGTAAACTAATATGATATTGTTCATCTTGCCGTGCAGTGGCAATGTGCATGCCAATGAATTGTTTACCACGTCTGTTAAAAACATGAGCATCTCTTCAACTGAAAATATAAAACACTAGAGTGTATGCTAAGCAAACCAGTGTATGCGAAGCCCAGTCCCTACCAGACAAAGCTGTGATGTGTTGATCACATATATTACTAAAAAAACTATTGTGAAGGGTTTTCACACTTACAGCGTTGCTTACCATACGAGTATGACATTATAGCAAAGACTTCTTTCCTCCGATCATGACCATCGAGAGTAACATTTGTGGTGGTTCAGGGCCTGAATGTAGAGATGTAGACAGGAGTATGTTTGAATTTGTTTAGAATTTAAATGTCACATTGAATTTGGACTATTTTGAGTGCCTTGTTGACAAATAGAAAAGTAATACATTTGTTCTGATTCATTCTTAGATTAAGTAGACTACAGCCAGGAATAGTGGTGGACCCCGACATTGAAATGACCTATTTTGCTCTGTATTTCCTAACTCGAGGTGAAAAATGTGTGCATAAGTAAATACCTAGATTCCCTAGAGAGAAATAGACAGGACAAGACCAGATAAGAGATACAACAACAAAAGAGAGCAAGAAGAAGAAAGATGCCTGGCAGCCAATTAAAATGACCATCCTTAACTGTTGTGCTTGTTATTAAACTGGTGGTTATTTTCTCTTTGTTTTTGTGATCTGACTCCTTCTGCCTACTCAAAGAAACAAGGTTGAGTGACAGTGTAAGTTCATTTTCTATTCTATCTATATTCTCTAAGTTCATTCTCTATTCTCTCTGTTAAAGATTTTGAGACGAAGGGCAAAAATTAATCCTTCACTGTTTTTCTTTAAATATGAGAAATTGTATGCATAGCCTTTGTGCGAGCATTCAAAAACTGTCTTCTGTAAATGTCTTAATTTCAGTCTGTCTTAATTGTCATTTGTCATATAGCACAAGCAAATGTCCTGGAATCCAATACATCAGCCAAACCAGTTTAATATACCATTTGTCTCTTTTATTCAATTCCATTCACACTTTTGCAGATTACGAATTTCTCTTATACCCTATCAACTATCAGCACAATGGAAGTGGTTTCAAAAGACATATCTGTTCCTCTCAACCCATCATACCTTTAAACATTCTACACAGACTTCATTATATTCATGGCATTCTATCAATCATGCCAATTCTCTATCTTACACGTGAATAGACAATGAATGTGGGCTTGTGAATCCAGATCACCCTTATTATCTATCAGTGTAAACTAAAAAGCTTGCATTATTCCTTATAATTAGAATTACATTTTGTTGCTGTTCTTGGACTTGGTCTAATAATCTGCTAATGTATTTAATGTTTAAGCATTACAGTCAGACAGTGGAAAACACAGACATGTCTGCATTTTAATTGTATGTTTGAGTATGCCCTAGTTTGCTCCATTTTGTCCTTTACCTACGAGTTTGTTTTGCTCTCCGTCGTGTAATGTTTGGTAATGTGTTTTGCCCTGGGGCTGGATACACAGAGAACTCAGGTGTGAAGATCACAGCTCGATGCGTGAGGGACATTTCCAAAGAGCAGCCTACTTCAGTTGAATTAGAATGAAATCTGTCACACACGACCCTACTGAGAAATCTAGACTCGCATGAGAGTTCTTGGCTGAGAGGTCTTGTCAGTTGCATTTGGATTTTCAAATTGCACTTCAGCCACAACTGGGGGACTTAAATATATATTCAGCATTAAATTAAATTACATTCAATCAGAATTTACGACTAGGCACAAACAATGTATGCAAATGTAATTATATGATTTTCTATACATTGTCTCATGTCAGATGGCGTCACACTTACCTGAGGCTCGTACCTGAACTGGTCTGTCTTCTAGGACGTGGAATTCATCTCTAAAAATGGCTATTTTGCTCATCTTCCTAAAGCCAGTTCCTAATTCTAAAAATCACTCTGCTCTCGGTAACTATGATGCACTGGCTACTATGGAAAATCGTTCTCGATCTGCTGATCAAACTTGCTCCAGCTAGCAGACTAGTACAAGCTTGTTTGAATGGCCATACGATAACTAGTTTGCCAGCTTGTGGATGACGTTTGTAACGGTTTTCTTTAGGTGAAGGAGAGGCGGACCAAAACGCAGCGTGATTATATTGATTCATGTTTAATAAAAACAGATAAACGCAAACACTACAAAAACAATAAATGTGGAAAACCAAAAACAGCCCTATCTGGTGCAAAACACAGAGACAGGAACAGTCACCCACAAACACACAGTGAAACCCAGGCTACCTAAATATGGTTCCCAATCAGAGACAATGACTAACACCTGCCTCTGATTGAGAACCATATCAGTCCAGACATAGAAATAGACAAACAAGACATCCAACATAGAAGGCCCACTCAGATCACACCCTGACCAACCAAAACATAGAAACATACAAAGCAAACTATGGTCAGGGTGTGACAGTACCGGCCCCCCCAAGGTGCGGACTCCGGCCGCAAAACCTGAACCTATTGGGGAGGGTCTGGGTGGGCATCTGTCCGCGGTGGCGGCTCTGGTGCTGGACGTGGCCCCCACTTCCCCGTAGTCTTAGTCCCCCACCTTGTCCGCTTCCGTGGCCTCCTAGCCACGGCGACCCTACTTAATGACCCCACTGGACAGAGGGGCGGCAGCTCGGTACAGAGGGGCGGCAGCTCGGGACAGAGGGGCGGCAGCTCTGGCGCCTCTGGGCTGAGGGGCTCTGGCGCCTCAGACTCCGGCAGCAGCGCCGGACAGGCGGGAGACTCCGGCAGCAGCGCCGGACAGGCGGGAGACTCCGGCAGCAGCGCCGGACAGGCGGGAGACTCCGGCAGCAGCGCCGGACAGGCGGGAGACTCCGGCAGCGCTGGGCAGACGGGAAGCTCCGGCAAAGCTGGAGAGGAAGGCTCTGGCGCCTCTGGACTGAGGGGCGGGAGCTCTGGTAGCGCCGAACAGGCGGGAGACTCCGGCTGCGCTGGAGAGGAGGAAGGCTCTGGCAGCGCTGGAGAGGCGGGAGACTCTGTAAGGATGAGCCGGAGAGACAGCCTGGTGCGGGGGGCTGCCACCGGAGGGCTGGTGCGTGGAGGTGGTGACGGATAGACCGGACCGTGCAGGCGCACTGGAGCTCTTGAGCACCGAGCCTGCCCAACCTTACCCGGTTGAATGGTCCCGGTCGCCCTGCCAGTGCGGCGAGGTGGAATAGCCCGCACTGGGCTATGCAGGCGAACCGGGGACACCGTGCGCAAGGCTGGTGCCATGTAAGCCGGCCCAAGGAGACCAGATGCGTAGAGCCGGCTTCATGGCACTTGGCTCGATGCCCACTCTAGCCCGGCCAATATGCAGAGCTGGAATGTACCGCACCGGGCTATGCACCCGCACTGGGGACACCGTGCGCTTCACAGCATAACACCTGCCCGGTCTCTCCAGCCCCCGGTAAGCACAGGAAGTTGGTGCAGGTCTCCTACCTGGCTCCACCACACTTCCTGTGAGCCCCCCAAGACATTTTTGGGGCTGACTCTCGGGCTTCCATCCACACCGCCGTGCTGCCTCCTCATACCAGCGCCTCTCCGCTTTCGCCACCTCCAGTTCTTTGGGGCGGCGATATTCTCCAGGCTGAGCCCAGGGTCCTTCTCCGTCCAATTCGTCCTCCCATGTCCATTCCTCTCGCTGCTCCTGCTGCCGTTTCTCCTGCTGCACCTTGGGGCGGCGACACTCCCCTGGCTTTGCCCAGGGTCCTCTCCCGTCGAGGATTTCTTCCCAAGTCCAGAAGTCCTTATTACGCTGCTCCTGCCCGTTACCACGCCACTTGGTCCTGTTGTGGTGGGTGATTCTGTAACGGTTTTCTTTAGGTGAAGGAGAGGCGGACCAAAACGCAGCGTGATTATATTGATTCATGTTTAATAAAAACAGATAAACACGAACACTACAAAAACAATAAACGTGGAAAACCAAACACAGCCCTGTCTGGTGCAAAACACAGAGACAGGACCAATCACCCACAAACACACAGTGAAACCCAGGCTACCTAAATATGGTTCCCAATCAGAGACAATGACTAACACCTGCCTCTGATTGAGAACCATATCAGGCCAGACATAGAAATAGACATACATATATAATAGACAAACAAGACATCCAACATAGAATGCCCGCTCAGATCACACCCTGACCAACCAAAACATAGAAACATACAAAGCAAACTATGGTCAGGGTGTGACAACGTTCTACTGCACCAAAGCTGTGGGACTGTTTTCAGAAACAGCATGTCCACTATGGACAAAAGTATGTGGACACCTGCTCGTCAAACATCTCAATCTAAAATAATGGGCATTAATATGGAGTTGGTTCCCCTTTGCTGCTATAACAGCCTCCACTCTTCTGGGAAGGCTTTCCACTAGATGTTGGATCATTGCTATGAGGACTTGCTTCCATTCAGTCACAAGAGCATTAGTGAGGTCGGGCACTGATGTTGGGCGATTAGGTCTGGCTCGCAGTCGGCGTTCCGATTCATCCCAAAGGTGTTCGATGGGTTTGAGGTCAGGACTATGTGCAGGCTAGTTCTTCCACACCGGTCTCGACAAACCATTTCTGTATGGACCTCGCTTTGTGCATGGGTACATTGTCATGCTGAAACAGGAAAGGGCCTTCCCCAAACTGTTACCATAAAGTCCGAAGCACAGAATCGTCTAGAATGTCATTGTATGCTGTAGCATTAAGATTTCCCTTCACTATAACTAAGGGACCTAGCAGGACATAGCCCGAATCATGAAAAACAGCCCCAGACAATTATTCCTCCTTCACCAAACTTTACACTTAGCACTATGCATTCGGGCTGGCAGAGTTCTCTTGGCATCCGCCAAACCCAGATTTGTCCTTTGGACTGGCAGATGGTGAAGCATGTTTCATCACTCCAGTGAATATGTTTCCATTGCTCCAGAGTCGAATGGCGGCAAACATTACACTACTCCAGCCAACGCTTGGCATTGCGCATTGTGATCTTAGGCTTGTGTGCGGCTGCTCGGCCATGGAAACCCATTTCATTTCATGAAGCTTCTGACGAACAATTATTGTGCTGATGTTGCTTCCAGAGGACAGAAGATTTTAATGCGCTACACTCTTCAACGCTCGGCTGTCTCATTCTGTGAGCTTGTGTGGCCTACCACTTCGCGGCTGAGCCGTTGTTGCTCCTAGACGTTTCCACTTTACAATAACTTATAGTAGACCGGGGTAGCTCTAGCAGGGCAGAAATTTGCCAACCTGACTTGTTGGAAAGGTGGTATCCTATGACGGTGCCGTGTTGAAAGTCACTGAGCTCTTCAGTATGGTCCATTCTACTGCCAATGTTTGTCTATGGTGATTGCACGGCTGTGTGCTCAATTTATACACCTGTCAGCAGCGAGTGTGGCTAAAATAGCCAAATCTACTCATTTGAAGGGGTGTCCACATACTTTTGTCCATGTGGTTGTTAGGTTCCAATTTTGAGTAAATAACTCACGGACACTAGAGAAGCTTAACCAAGTTTAATTCTTCCCAAAGGGTTGTCACAGCTGTAATTCTGACAAAATATAAACATTTCACACAAGCACTGATATTTAACTCTTTCTCCTAGGCTGAGTCTCCTCCTCTGCAACTGAACAGCCAATGCATTTCTGTTGCTAGACAGAACCTTATTGATATCTGTTCTTCCTCACTTCATCTAACCACTTCCTCTAACCATCTAACCATCTAACCAAAGTGCTCACTCCTCTCCAACTCAAGGTTGTCATGGTTATTGATACCAGGCTATGTCTCTTCTCCTCCCAGAGGATCCCTGATGGCTAACAATAACATAATCACATAATGTAAACGTTATACATCACCCTCAATGACATTGTTAGGTTCTAAGATCTCCACCCGTCTCCCCTACACATTCCAAAGCCATCTGACTCCTACAGATAACCATTAACGTCTGATGTAAAAAACATTCTCTATCACCCCTCAAATACTATAGTATTACTTCTGATCTATCATGTCTCTAGTATAGCAATGTTCAAAGTTTCACCCAGAATCCAACATAGTTTATCTGACTCTGACAACTGGCACTGTGCCTCGTTACTTTGTAACATTTGGCCAACGCGTTAGCTAGCACATTTTCGTGCACATTTCAAATTTCATAAATACTGATTCAACAACCACAAAACACCTAAGCTAGATGTAGAATTAGGTAGTGAAGACTTGCTCATGATTTTTTATATTTTTATATTAGCTGCAGGTTTATAGTTTTGTGTCGGATTAACTCTGTCTCTTTCGAAGATGAAAGGAGGTTTAGTGGACGATGTCACATTGGTAAAATTTTTGAATGTTATGACAGCATATTGTAGCCAAACTTCTTTTTAACTCTCCCGTTAGTGTTTGTGAGTTATCAGACAGATGAGAGCAGACAACCGTAACACTATCTGACATGAGACAATGAAGATCTACATCAAAAGTACACACCACAAAGCAAAATGCTTGAGAGCATTGTAATTGATCAAGTGCTAGTGAGATTTTTGTGCAAATGGAAGATCCCGATTGTAAAGTACATCGTTACAAGGCCTACTCTCTCCATAGACATAATCCACTAGCTCCTATTGAGTTCAGGGAGTTTGATCCAACCTTTGATGATCGTCAGCACCCCCTCCAAACCCTCACATAGGCCAATATACCCAATCACTTCAAGCTCATCATCTTGACTTGGTGATCCCCATATTGGCACTCGGATCTGGGAACGGAAAGGCTAGTACATAGGGTAAAACCCATGCTGGATATAATGCATCCTTAATA
Source organism: Oncorhynchus tshawytscha (assembly GCF_018296145.1). Taxonomy (NCBI): domain Eukaryota; kingdom Metazoa; phylum Chordata; class Actinopteri; order Salmoniformes; family Salmonidae; genus Oncorhynchus; species Oncorhynchus tshawytscha. The sequence goes on from NC_056459.1 coordinate 20,113,192, forward strand.
AAATCCCATGGCTTGGAAATGAATGCATCCTTAATAAAATCCCATGGCTTGGAAATGAATGCATCCTTAATAAAATCCCATTGCTGGATGTAGGGGTGGAATGGTGGGTGAATAAAAATGATCATGCCCCAGTCTTAGACATTGACACTTATTGCATAGTCTCATCAGAAGTTTCAGTTGGTAGTTTTTACAGTTTTTACATTTCAGCACCTATCAGACACCGACCATGTCAGACTGGCAAGTATACTTTTGGGTGAGTGTGCTCAAACAAACAAAGGTAATACCAAAACATACTAGAAAGAAAATAAATAACGGAATACCATGTGTAAGAGAGAGGTTTGTTGTCTGATATGAGCCCAGCAGTAGATCTAGCAGCTCCATGAGAAGTGGTAATGCCTTAGTAAAGATATGTCCAGCCTCATTAGTATGGTGTATGTAGCAGATTGAGGGCAATTTACCAGAAGCACTGCCCGGAAAGAGCATCCTTTGAAATAATAGTAACTCCATACTCCAAACCTGCATGGGACGCATCTCAGCTACTGATTAGATTGCTATCCACCTGGAAATTGGCATCAAACACAATCCTGCATCCCAAATGGCACCCTATTCTCTATCTAATGCACTACTCAAAAGTAGTGCACTATATAGGGAATAGTGTGCTATTTGGGATGGACTATTGGTCCCTCCCTCCCTTCATCAGGTTGAACTACTATGGACTATTGCCCTGACAAATATTACAAATTCAGCTCCAAAAATGGTTATTTCTGTCCCCATTGATCAAACACGCCTGCTGCTTAGAACATACAAATGAATAAATTAAGAATGACAATGTGCAAGAGGGGATGTTCTGGTCGTGCACGAGGAGAGAGGATTACGCCGTTGTTAACTTGGTTTTATGGGCAAATTCTGAAACAATGTCACCAACCTTCCCACATAATTGTTTCCCCATTTAAACGTTTCTCAACCGTGTCGCGGTACCTTGTTTGGGCAATTTCAGGCCACATACCTACACAGAGGCCTGTCAGGCAGATACCGGTAACACACAATGAGAATCAGCCTAAAAGTGACACGTGATGTGACAGCAAGGCAACAGCTTGGCAATTGTGCTTCTGGGGAAGAAGCTAGGCTAGGCAATGCTTTAGCTTCTACAGGGAAACTGGTTGGCTTGTAATTCTGGGCCATAGACAGAGTCTAAGAGAGAGAGAGTGGATATCTGGAGACACACGTGTGTTAAAACAAAGAGCTGTTGAGTGAAGAATACAAACCCCAGCAGAACATGTCGGCGTCACAGAGCGAGTGTGCCTCTGCTCCTGTGTGACTTTCTGCCCAGGCACTGGAGAGAATGGGGAGGACCAGATATGGAATTAGTCTTCTTGTAAAACCGCAGAGAGAAAAGGTTACTGTGATTGCTTTCTAAAAATAGGCCTTTTGTGTTGTGGGCATAATGGATGCATATTTTGTTTAGCTAGCTGTCTCTGTCTGCCTACAGTATCTCCTACCTTTCCCTCTCCCTCTATTTATCTCTCTTTTGAGCATCCCACATGCCAAAAAAAATCTATATTCACGAAGTTGCGTAGTCCCCTGCATGTTTGCCTTAACCTTCTCCCTCTGAATTAAGGCATGTATTAATCTCGAATTAATGAACCAGGTACTGTTATCAAGTGTTACCATATCACAAGGAAATTAATACATTTCATGGTGTAAGTGAGTTCGTTTTTCAATTGCGATATATTAGGAAAAATATGCAGCTGAGATGAAATATGAAAATGGCAGATCTGAAATGCATGGAAGTCATTAAAAGTCACAGCTTTAGCTGAACGGCTTCCGAGTATGAGAGGAATCCACACTCTCCCTCTCTTTATGACAAATACTGCTTTCATGTGAGGAAATATTTTGATATGTGGAGATCTTCCTTGGTTTGCGTCCCAAATAGCACCCTATTCCCTTCATAGTGGACTACTTTTCCTAGGAGAGCGATAGGGAGGGAGTAGAGGGAAATAGAGAGGAATTAGATGGCGAAATAGGGAGTGAGAGAAGAGAGACGGAGAGAGAAAGAGAGGAGAGAGAGGGATGAGAGGGACAGAGAGAGAGAGCGGTGGAGAGAAGAGAGAGAGGGAGGGAGAGAAATAGAGAGGGAGAGAGAGCGAGGGAGGACAGAGAGAGATAGAGAGGGACAGAGAGAGATAGAGAGGGAAAGATGGGGAGAGAGAGGAAAAGAGACAGTATGTTTATTTATGACAGAGTGTTGGGGGGGGGTCATCTGTGCTGAGGAAGCCTGACGAAATGAAGTCAATAGGACTGAGTTACACTGTACTGTTGGAACTGTAGTGTGTGTGTGCGTGTGTGCGTGTGTGTGTGTGTGTGTGTGCCTGCAGGCGTGCGTGCCTGTGCGTCCATGTGTTTGGTCATGTTTATATTTAAACAGCAAAACGACAGCATCGAGTGCTATGCAAAGTTTGCCTCTTTGAGGAATTACCCAAATTAGAGCTCCTCTGTTCTGATATAGTTCTTCTATACTTCACTCTGGGAGCTGGATTCCTGAATTTCTGCCAGTTGCTGCCCCCCCCACCCCCACTGCAGTGAATTCCTCCTTTCCTACAACATTTAAACCTGCTCATATTTTCTACTGGCAGTGTTTGACCCCCATGACAGATACTTAACCACCCCCCCCTCTCTCTCTCTCTCTTTCTCTCTGTCCCCCATGTACTGACTGACACAAAACATACCTTGCACACATACAGTACACCCACAACACAGTTGTTCATAGACAAACATGATCAAATATACAGTACCGGTCAAAAGTTTGGACACACCTACTCATTCAAGGGTTTTTCTTTATTTTACAATGCTCTACATTGTAGTATCTCCTGTGAGCCCTCTCCGGCCTCTAGGTCGCCAGGCTGCTCGTTTATGGCGCCATCCTGTCACCAGCATTACGCGCATTTGCGCATAATGACATTCACCTGGACTCCACCACCTCCTTGATTACCTGCCCTTTATATGTCACTCCCTTTGGTTTCTTTCCCAGTCGCCATTGGCCCTGTATCTGTTTCATGTCGGTGCACTTTTTGGGTCACTTGTTTGTTTCATTTATTTCTTAAATGTATTCACTCCATGAAATTGCTTCCCGACTCTCAGCTTACAGTGGCTTGTGAAAGTATTCACCCCCCTTGGCATTTTTCCTATTTTGCTGCCTTACAACCTGGAATTAAAATGATTTTTTTGGGGGGGGGTGTATCATTGGATTTACACAACATGCCAAAACTTTGAAGATGATTTTTTTATTTATTGTGAAACAAACAAGAAATAAGACAGAAAAACAGAAAACTTGAGCATGCATAACTATTCACCCCCCAAAGTCAATACTTTGTAGAGCATCCTTTTGCAGCAATTACAGCTGCAAGTCTCTTGGGGTATGTCTCTATAAGCTTGGCACATCAAACCACTGGGATTTCTACCCATTCTTCAAGGCAAAACTGCTCCAGCTCCTTCAAGTTGGATGGGTTCTGCTGGTGTACCACAATGTTTAAGTCATACCACAGATTCTCAATTGGATTGAGGTCTGGGCTTTGACTATGCCATTCCAAGACATTTAAATGTTTCCCTTTAAACCTCTTGCTCCTACTTGAGACGCAGACGTCCCATCTAGAGCTCTGGAAATGCAAATGCGCTACGCTAAACGCTAATAGTATTAGTTAAAACGCAAACGTTCATTAAAATACACATGCAGGGTATTGAATTAAGGCTACACTCGTTGTGAATCCAGGCAACAAGTCAGATTTTTAAAATGCTTTTCGGCGAAAGCATGAGAAGCTATTATCTGATAGCATGTAACACCCCAAAAGACCCGCAGGGGATGTAAACAAAATAATTAGCATAGTCGGCGCTACACAAACCGCACAATAAAATATAAAACATTCATTACCTTTGACCATCTTCTTTGTTGGCACTCCTTGATGTCCCATAATCAATATTGGGTCTTTTTTTTCGATTAAATCGGTCCATATATAGCCTAGATATCGATCTATGAAGACTGTGTGATAAACGGAAAAAAATAGCGTTTCATAACGTAACGTCATTTTTTTAAAAAGTTTCAAGTAAAAAAGTCGACGATAAACTTTCACAAAACACTTCGAAATACTTTTGTAATGCAACTTTAGGTATTAGTACACGTTAATAAGCGATAAAATTCATCAGGAGGCGATGTAAATTCGATAGCTGGTCGTCTGGAAAAAATGTCCGGAAAAAACTCAACCAAAACATCCAGTTGGAGGTCGGAGGGAATCGGTTCCCTTGGGTCGGTTCGACCAAGAATCAAATCCGAAGCAAATGAGAAGACTCTAGACATCCTGTGGAAGCTGTAGGTACTGCAACCTCGGCCTCATTTAATACGGTTCACCTTTAACAATGGGTTGAAGTGGCGCATGGATATTTTTTTCCATTTTCAGTGATCAGATTTTCCTGCGCTTTTCGATGAAACAGACGCTCTGTTATAGTCACAGCCGTGATTTAACCAGTTTTAGAAACGTGAGAGTGTTTTCTATCCACACATACTAATCATATGCATATACTATATTCCTGGCATGAGTAGCAGGACGCCAAAATGTTGCGCGATTTTTAACAGAATGTTCGAAAAAGTAGAGGGTCGACTTAAGACTTAAGTAGAGGGTCGACCACTCGAGCTTTAGCAGTATGCTTAGGGTTGTTGTCCTGCAGGAAGGTGAACCTCCATCCCAGTCTCAAATCTCTGGGAGACTGAAACAGGTTTCCCTCAAGAATTTCCCTGTATTTAGCATCATCCATCATTCTTTCAATTCTGACCAGTTTCCTAGTCCCTGATGATAAAAAAACATCACCACAGCATGATGCTGCCACAACCATGCGTCACTGTGGGGATAGTGTTCTCTGGGTGATGAGAGGTGATGGTTTTGCACCAGACATAGCGTTTTCCTTGATGACCAAAAAGCTCAATTTTAGTCTCATCTGACCAGAGTACCTTCTTCCATATGTTTGGGGAGTCTCCCACATGCCTTTTGGCGAACACCAAGCGTGTTTGCTTATTCTTTCTTTGAGCAATGGATTTTTTTCTGGCCACTCTTCCGTAAAGCCTAGCTCTGTGGAGTGTACGGCTTAAAGTGGTCCCATGGACAGATACTGCAATCTCCTCTGTGGAGCTTAACAGCTCCTTCAGGGTTATCTTTGGTCTCTTTGTTGCCTCTCTGATTAATGCCTTCCTTGCCTGGTCTGTGAGTTTTTGTGGGTGGCCCTCTCTTGGCAGATTTTGTTGTGGTGCTATATTCTTTCAATTTTTTAATAATGGATTTAATGGTACTCTGTGGGATGTTCAAAGTTTGGGATATTCATTTATAACCCAACCATGATCTGTACTTCTCCACAACTTTGTCCCTGACCTGTTTGGAAAGCTCCTTGGTCTTCATGGTGCCACTTGCTTGGTGGCGTCCCTTGCTTAGTGGTGTTGCAGACTCTGGGGCTTTCAGAACCGATGTATATTTACTGAGATCATGTGTCAGATCATGTGACACTTAGATTGCACACAGCTGGACTTTATTTAACTAATTATGTGGCTTCTGAAGGTAATAGCTTGCACCAGATCTTATTTAGGGGCTTCATATCAAAGGGGGTGAATACATTTGAACACACCACTTTTCCATTTAGAATATTTTAGCATTTTTTTAAACAGGTATTTTTTTTCATTATGTCCATTACATGATATACAAATAAAAATCCACTTAAATGACAGGTTGTAATGCAGCAAAATAGGAAAAATGCACAGATGGATGAATACTTTTGCAAGACACTGTACTTTGTTACATGTAGAATAATAGTGAAGACATCAAAACGATGAAATAACACATATGGAATCATGTACTAACCAAAAAAGTGTTAAACATTCAAAATATATTTTATATTTTATATTCTTCAATGTAGTCACACTTCACCTTGATGGATAGCTTTGCACACTCTTGTCATTCTCTCAGCCAGCTTCACCTGGAATGATCACGTTTCAGGGAAGACCCAGATGCAGACAAGGTCAAAGTAACAACAGTTTATTAATCAAACAAGGGCAGGCAAAAGGCAAGTCAAGGGCAGGCAGCGGTCCGTAATCCAGATACCTGGGGCAAAGGTACAGGATGGCAGGCAGGCTCAGGGGCAGGGTCAGGGTCAGGGCAGGCATAATGGTCAACACTGAGAAAACTAGGAAACAGGAACAATCGAGAGACTGGAGCAGAGGGGAAAACGCTGGTAGGCTTGACGAAACCAAACAAACTGGCAACAGACAAACAGAGAACACAGGTATTAATGCACAGGGGATTATGGAGAAGGTGGGCAACACCTGAAGGGGGGGTGGAGACAATCACAAAGACAGAGAGAGAGAGATCATCGGTTCACCTACTCTGCGTCTCAGGAAGACATGGCGGTTGGAACAAAAAATCTCAAATTTGGACTCATCAGACCAAAGGACAGATTTCCACCAGTCTAAAGTCCATTGCTCGTGCTTCTTGGCCCAAGCAAGTCTCTTCTTCTTATCGGTGTCCTTTAGTGGTGGTTTCTTTGCAGCAATTCGACCATGAAGCCCTGATTCACCCAGTCTCCTCTGAACAGTTGATGTTGACATGTGTCTGTTACTTGAACTCTGTGAGGTGCAATCTGAAGTGGAGTTAATTGACAATTTTTAAGGCTGGTAGCTCTAATGAACTTATCCTCTGCAACAGGGGCAGCAGGGTAGCCTAGTGGTTAGAGTGTTGGACTAGTAACCGAAAGGTTGCAAGTTCAAATCCCTGAGCTGACAAAGTACAAATCTGTTGTTCTACCCCTGAACAGGCACTTAACCCACTGTTCCTAGGCTGTCATTGAAAATAAGAATTTGTTCTTAACTGACTTGCCTGGTAAAATAAAAAAAATTTAAAAACAGAGGTAAATCTGTGTCTTCCTTTCCTGTGGCAGTCCTAATGAGAGCCCGTTTCATCATAGCACTTGATGGTTTTGCAACTGCACTTGAAGAAACTTTCAAAGTTCTTTACATTTTTCGGATTGACTGACCATGTCTTAAAGCAATGATGGGCTGTCATTTATCTTTGCTTATTTGAGCTGTTCTTGCCATAATATGGACTTGGTCTTTTACCAAATTGGGCTATCTTCTGTATACCACGCCTACCTTGTCACAACACAACTGATTGGCTCAAATGCATTAAGAAGGAAAGAAATTCCAAAAATGAACTTTTAATAAGGCACACCTGTTAATTGAAATGCATTCCAGGTGACTACCTCATGAAGCTGGTTGAGAGAATCACAAGAGTGTGCAAAGCTGTCATCAAGGCAAGGGGTGGCTAATTTGAAGAATCTCAACTACAAAATATATTTAGATTTGTTGAACACTTTTTTTGTTACTACATGATTCCATGTGTTATTTCACAGTTTTGACATCTTCACTAATATTCTACATTTTAGAAAATAATAAAAATAAAGAAAAACCTTTGAATGAGGAGCTGTGCCCAAACTTTTGACTGGTAGTGTACATGCACACACACACCTACACACAGCCTGTATAAACACACACACAGTCTCCTGAGAACAGACTTGCATAGAACTGAGCACCTCTCTACCATAATAGCAGCTGCTCTCTCTCTCTCTCTTGGATAGCATTGTGGGCAGGATGGATATCTTGGGCCCCGGAGGAATAGTATTTTATCATGGTCATGTAGTGCTTGGATCAAACGCTTACCAATGGGCTTTGGGTATCTCGGCTTGTCAGTCTTATCACAGATCTTACTGCCACTGCGTGATCCATCGAGTCATTTTATACTCCAGATAGATGTTTAAGGCTTTTAATTTCCCCTCTGACATGATGCTAATGCCAGGTAGTGTGTAACTGCCTCCCACTTCCTGTGTCATTCCTATTGGCTTACTATGAAATAAAAGTTGTAAAAAGAAGTTGCATCTTAATTCTTTGAGTCTGGCTGGAGGAAAACATGAGAATTCATGTAGAGAGGGGAGGGGAGAGGAGAGGAGAGGAGAGGAGAGGAGAGGAGAGGAGAGGAGAGGAGAGGAGAGGAGAGGAGAGGAGAGGAGAGGAGAGGAGAGAAATGATTTACCAGTAAGAGCAGGACAGCAGTGTACTCAAGCAACAGCAGATCTAGAGGTAATGGATTTACTTTCAAAGAAAACACGTTTCCTCATTGTTCCCCTTCTCCTTCTCTTATCTTCCTTATTAATCAAAAGCATATTTAGACAAACGCACAACCTTTAATGACATTATGATGCTGGGAGAAAGATAATGATTCAAACCTGAGGTTATTTATTTATGTTTCTATCGCGTTTATTCCATAAGGTGACATTCATTAAGGAATTGGTCCCTGTTCAAACATGAAGTACCATGAGGATGTGCAATCCAATAACAAGGCCCACACTTTGTCAATACTCCCTCATCAAGGGCATTGAAATAATGGGATTAGCAGCAGCAATAAAATATCAACAGCATGCTTCCATAATCTATGTTGAATCTCTCCAACGATGAAGGTGACTTTACGTTGCTCGCCATGTTGGAACGAGGGAGGCACAGGCCTGTAATGCAGATAGAGACGGGCATCGTTTGTGGCGATGTTTCAGAGCTTGGCTTGACTCGGGACGTTTCTCTCTAGTTGTTGTTTCATTATAGGTGCTGGACTAAAGGAAATAATATACCATATGAAATAGTACAACATTAAGTACAACATTAAGGAAAACCTTTTTTTATGTTTTCTGTGTTTTTATGGTATTAAAATGCCACGTCCCTACACTGCTTGAGTATTTCTCATCATCTACTGTATGAAGGTATACAGTACCTATACCTATATGCTCTATTGAGGTGTAGTCTACCTACTCTGTTCCCTGCTTACTTGTGTGTGCCTCCCTGGTTCTTTGCATAGTGTGATTTAGTAGGTTCCATAGTGCAATGTATCAAACATACAGTTCCTGTCGTGTAGCCATCCATCACAGATTACTCTGTTAGCAAATGAAAGCTGACTTCATTGTGCTACTGCCTTATTAGCCATGGGGGTTTAGGGTGTGGCGGGGTGAAGATGACCCCAAGGTGACACCTCACCGGACACTTATCCCACCCACCCCTATATGACAGATGGACGCATACCATCCATAGCATTGTCTGGTCATGAGTATTGACATTGGACAAATGCATTCAGATGAGAAGGAGTGTGCTGAGCATCTTCTGAGTGAGTGGAACAGCTTGAGTCATGAATGTGAATGTGAGTTATGGTCTTGGTAGTATAAATGCTGAAGATGCAGGCATCTTGACTTGATTGATGTGCTATCCCTCAGTAGATCCTTCCATGATGCTATCCCTCAGTAGATCCTTCCATGATGCTATCCCTCAGTAGATCCTTCCATGATGCTATCCCTCAGTAGATCCTTCCATGATGCTATCCCTCAGTAGATCCTTCCATGATGCTATCCCTCAGCAGATCCTTCCATGATGCTATCCCTCAGTAGATCCTTCCATGATGCTATCCCTCAGTAGATCCTTCCATGATGCTATCCCTCAGTAGATCCTTCCATGATGCTATCCCTCAGTAGATCCTTCCATGATGCTATCCCTCAGTAGATCCTTCCATGATGCTATCCCTCAGTAGATCCTTCCATGATGCTATCCCTCAGTAGATCCTTCCATGATGCTATCCCTCAGTAGATCCTTCCATGATGCTATCCCTCAGTAGATCCTTCCATGATGCTATCCCTCAGTAGATCCTTCCATGATGCTATCCCTCAGTAGATCCTTCCATGATGCTATCCCTCAGTAGATCCTTCCATGATGCTATCCCTCAGTAGATCCTTCCATGATGCTATCCCTCAGTAGATCCTTCCATGATGCTATCCCTCAGTAGATCCTTCCATGATGCTATCCCTCAGTAGATCCTTCCATGATGCTATCCCTCAGTATCCTTCCATGATGCTATCCCTCAGTAGATCCTTCCATGATGCTATCCCTCAGTAGATCCTTCCATGATGATATCCCTCAGTAGATCCTTCCATGATGCTATCCCTCAGTAGATCCTTCCATGATGCTATCCCTCAGTAGATCCTTCCATGATGCTATCCCTCAGTAGATCCTTCCATGATGCTATCCCTCAGTAGATCCTTCCATGATGCTATCCCTCAGTAGATCCTTCCATGATGCTATCCCTCAGTAGATCCTTCCATGATGCTATCCCTCAGTAGATCCTTCCATGATGCTATCCCTCAGTAGATCCTTCCATGATGCTATCCCTCAGTAGATCCTTCCATGATGCTATCCCTCAGTAGATCCTTCCATGATGCTATGCCCAGTACGTCCTGTGGTAAAGAAGAGACATGGCTTGCCTTGTTGTGAAACCATTTTTATTATACTGACAGGAGAAAATTGTCACATTGGCCAGGGTCTGGTTCAATGTTAACTTAAGGGAATACATTTCCAAAATATGATTTATAATCTATATTGTTTCGCGTTGTTTTAATGCCTCTGTTTTGCAATTTACATAGAGTAGCTGACCATCAATAAAAGCTAAAAGACAGTGAGTTATCTTGATTGTAAAGATGCTGAATTACATTGCCAGGCATGATGTGTCATCTTCCATAGATTTCCATTTGAACAAAAGACGCTCCTGTTACTGTACTGATGAACATCTTAATCCATTATGATGAATGTTTTGACAGCAGCTGAACCGAGAAACCCGATTTTACCACATGATATAGAAGGGGTGATCTATCTCATTTGCATACTGATGTGTAAATGAGAGCATGAAGATGCTTTCAGAATATGTCCCTTCTCTCTGAACAACCGTATGCTCAGTGGCAATGAAAGTGGACACCTTTGCGGTAGCCAATCGTATTGTGCCTCATCTACAGCAAATTAACACAAAAACGTTTTTTCAAATGGTCCTTTACCTCAAACCTTATACTTACTTTCAGAGCTTAACAATCGGCAGTCCAATCGCATCATACAGTGTCTCTCATCACCTAGTCTGCTTTAGCAGATAGACGCCTCATCAGGCCTCTGAATGGGGTTATCCAGCACAGTTCATGAGGGGTGCTCAGGACTGTTTGCTGTACAGTGTAATTACTTTAGGTTAGGATGGATCAGGCTCCTGTCTATCAGTCAGACTCAAAGCTAAGCCCCTAATTAGGTAATTAACAGATGATGTGGAGGGGATCACTTGTTCCATGCTTAGAGATTGATGGGGAGGTTAAGAGCGATACATCCTTGACCAACTGGACAGCACAAATAGATCTGGAACCAGGCTAGGGCTAAATAGTGGTGGTTATTGAGTGAGCTGGTACTAAGCTCACTCTGCTTCAGGAGACACCCAGCCGGGCAAATGTGCCAAAAACTAACCTAATGTAGTGTAACTCTGAGCATGAGGTTATGGAGGGCTGCTATGTGGTTCATTAGGATGACCATGATATTAGTTATTATAGAGGGCTGCTATGTGGTTCATTAGGATGACCATGATAAGAGTTACTTTGAATGAGTAGGTAGGTAAGTGAACCTCCCCCCATACGCGTAGAGAGGGGATTGACGTCCCCATGTGATAATTGCAGTGGATGGTTAACTCAGTAACAGATTAAGTGCCGAATATTATACAATAGCATACGGTTTTTCAGCGGAAAGTGTCTTCAGAAAGCATCGACATGCTCTCGATTACTTATCAGTATGCAAATGAGAGAGATCATCCCATCTATATTTCTCGGTTCAGTGCCCCCGACCCTCCCAGTACTGCTAAAATAAAAATAAATAGGAGCCTAAAGGAAGAGGCGCCTGCTGCGCTTTTTGACGAATGTGACACTCTCTGCTGTGCCTCGCTGGCTGACGCACTGTCCTAGGGTCCCCTAGGTGCCAAATAATAAATTACAGTAATAGGGTTGAGCTATTCAAAGCCTTCACACCACAGAGGGACATTTCTCTAATTGATTGCTTGATTATAATTTGATATGGATCGTGGTGTTGATTATCAATGGAGGGGTCATGGTTCCTGTGATTGCGAAGTTTTAAGCACTGATTATCTTATTAAGGGGAGTAGATTATCGTATACAGTGGGCGCTGGTGCTGGCGGTGGCATCAGGGCTGCTCCCCCTCAGCAGCTGGGCCAAGTTGTCTCCTCTTGTCACGGTCTTCCTCCTCTTCATCTGAAGAGGAGAGGCGAGAAGGATCAGAGGACCAAAATGCGGCGTGTTATGTGTTCATGTTGAATGTTTAATTAAAGAAAGAATTGAACACTGAAACACTATACAAAAAACAATAAACGAAAGAACAACCGTGAAGCTAAATGCAAACTGTGCTGAAACAAGCAATCAACATAGACAATCACCCACAAACAAACAGTGCAACCCAGGCTACCTAAGTATGATTCTCAATCAGAGACAACTAATGACACCTGCCTCTGATTGAGAACCATACTAGGTCGAAACATAGAAATCCCCAAATCATAGAAAATCAAACATAGACTGTCCACCCAACTCATGCCCTGACCATACTAACTAAATACAAAACAAAGGAAATAAAGGTCAGAACGTGACACCTCTTACCTGACTGAAGACCGATTACTCATTCTTGGCTAGATGTGTTCATATCACTAGGGGTGGGTTGTGTTAGATACAACCAAGAAAATTTTGAGCAGAATAGGCCATTCAAGGCCCATCAATGCTCCTCTTGTTTCCTATTCCTTGTATTCCAGTAAAATCCTCCACCCTGGTGTTGAAGGCTCCGAGGAATCTACGCCCTGCTTTATTTGCCACTGCATCAATCCAGTGCTGTTTTACAAGGTTCCATCCACAGTAGTTGTGGTTTTACTGGTGTCCTCTTTGGGACCTCTGAGCTATGGCTTGGTACGCTCGCTTCAGTCATTGCTGCCGTGACTCGGCTTTGTTTTGACATGAAACATTTGTGTCAGATATCCCCAAGCAGACCTGTAATGAATTGCACAGCTAGGTAGCAGATGATTTGGTCTGGAATAGCTGTCCCTGTCCCTGTATTTATATCACTGTCGTACGTGGCTCCCTGCATCATTGAAACTGATGAGATTCGACATTCCCTTTGTGGAACATTGCAATTCATTTCATACTGAAGCTCCTTACTGGATAGAACTCTGGCCATAGTTGTATGCTGTCGACTTTTGGATTTCTGGAGGCTAGTGTTTTCTGTATGTCCTTGTGCAACACTGACTGGGAGAAGAGATCTGCAGTGAAGCACTAGAGACGACTGTCAAAACTGTAGAGGAGTGTTGAATCTTCACACACCCACACAAGATGACACGACGTCACATCATCCAAGGAGAATACATTGTGTTGTCAATAGGGCTCTGAGATGCACCTCCTCAAGCACAGCACCAATTATTTAAGGTATTTTCTTGCCAAGTTGTAATTTAGATCTTGGAGACATGCACACACATCAGAACTAGACTGGGACATGGGCTGCATTCGTTCTGTCACTGTTTGAGTGATGACACACCTGAATTAGTTTCCGAGTTGTATTTTTTAAATCCTAATTATTGAGCTGCCAGAACCACAAGGTACTCCGAGTGGAAGAGATCAGAAAGTTGAAATGGGCTTGTTTCTCTGAGACCTGAGGAGGATAACAAATGTGTTTTCATGCAATTATTTGTTTAAATTGTCAGGGAGGGCTGACATTTTCCCACCTCTTGAGAGAGAACAACAACAGCCTAGTTGGCAACACTAACTTCTTAAACTGTCCTGGCATCCAAAAGCATCCACCCGAGACACAGGAGCCTGCCTCAACATATTCAGCATATTCATATTACCTCACATATTGTTGGTTTTTATAATTCAATTCCCACCAGATTACGGAATTTTGTTCAACTGTTTAATTGATGGTCAATAGATAACTAAATTACTGTTTTGTTTAAAACAATTATTTGATTACAATGAATGGTGACTAAATCAGCTTTATGCACGTCACAAATGTCCTCCTGTTGGTCCTAGTCATAATGGCTCCCTCTATTGTTTAAGGCTTTGTCTTGTCTGTTCAGGTGTGAATGCTGTTGTATTCTGGCTCTCCACTGTCTCCTTGTTAATTCCTGGCTATCACTTATTTAAACCCCCTACCGCTCCACTAACTCCTAATTGGGCCAAATGGCAACAATTTATTAGTGATGGAAAAACAGCTGATAAAAGTTTATTGGGATGGATGGAAAATATGTGGCTTAAATTAACGTCATGCTTGTTAAGGCCAAAGTGCTCATTTGCTTGTTAATGCAGCCAGTACAGTAAAGAGTGAACTCAGGCGCTACAGGAGAGTATACCAACCGCCACAAAGGGATTTAAAGAAAACAAATGAATAGTTGGGCACTGCAACCATTTGCAGTGCATGACATACCAAATATGTGAAGGTGTATTGAAGGTACATGTAGGTGTAAACCTAATTCTAGGTCAGGAGTTATACTACATTATAAACTGGTTCGAGCACTGAATGCTGATTGGCTGACAGCCGTGGTATACCACGGGTATGACAAACCATTTATTTGTAATGCCCTAATTACAGTTTATAATAGCAATAAGGCACGTTGGAGGTTTATACCACGGCTAAGGGCTGTATCCAGGAACAGCCCTTAGCCGTGGTATATTGGCCATATACCACAACTCCTTTTGCCTTATTGCTTAATTATAAACTGGGTGGTTCGAGCCCTGAATGCTGATTGACTGACAGCTGTGTTATATCAGACCGTATACCATGGGTATGACAAAACATTTTTCTACAGTATACCAACCACCATAAAGGGCTTTAAAGAGGAATAAAGTAATGGTCTGTCACTGCATCCAGTTGTATGACGAGCCAAAGGTGGAGGCGAACTGTACATGTAGCTATTTTTTTTGCGTGGTCACCAGTTGTAGCCACCTGCCCATGCTTTGCGTTTGCCAACAATCTTTTGTGTAACACTGTCCCCTTAGAGAGGTAGAGGTGCTTTAATCTCTCTGCCTCAACCTCATCATTTCTCTTTATTGCTTCCTCTCCCATCCTCCCATCAATACAGCATCCATTTGAGGCTTGTCTCCATCTCTCATAATAAAACATCCCTCTTTCAAAGGCTATTTTCTATGGGTCCACATAAGAGGTTTTTGATTTATTAGATCTTAGGGTCCCTGTGGGTTCCTGTCCCTAGACACCCCCCCCACTCCCAGTGCTGCTCACTCAATGCGGCTCAATAACCTTATTCCATGGAAAGCCTCTCTTGCCTGTCACACAGTAAGGATTACATGCCATTTCCACTTGTCGCACATCCAGAAAGCCAGTCTGCTCCTTGAATGAATGTGCGAAAACTAGTCGATGGGTCAAATGAATGCAAAAATAAAAGATAAACAACTACTTCATCGGTAAACACCACCAGCAGGACCCGGCAGTGGAAGGAAAGATGGAGTTTGTTTTTAGTGGCAGGCAGACTTTTTCAAGAAGAAGAAAAGCAGCCTGGCTGGCATAGAGAACAGTGATGTTCTCTTGGCTACCGTTTTCAATGTGGAACATGTCGGGAGTAACAGAGCACCAAGTATGGACCATCTATAATGTTTTGTCCCCTTTGAGGCATAACAAACAGAGAAGCACTTATGATAAACACTACAACAAAACATTGTTTAGAGCGAATATCACTGGTTATTATCTTTTGCGTGAGGGATCATAAGTCTGAAGGGGTCAGGGAGAACAGCCTAATGGTGGATGTACTTCTTCTAAATGTGCCAGTATACCGTTCACACTCTCACAGCAGGGGGAGTTTGCATATTTTCTGGGCTGCTAAAGGAATTCTGCTATTAAGACTCATGGCCAGTGGGGAGAAAGACTGCTCAATTCTTCACATCTAGACTTTTCCCATGTTATGACTAGGATGGAACACTGTTTGAACAGGGAACATGAACAATTTAAGTAAAACAGAGAGCCCATGGCAACGTATACATTGAGTGTACAAAATATTAGGAACACCTGATCTTTCTATGACATAGACTGACCAGGTGAACCTAGGTGAAAACTATGATCCCTTATTGATCTCACTTATTGATGTTAATTCCACGTCAATCAGTGTAGATGAAGGGGAGGAGTCAGGTTAGAAAAGGACTTTTAAGCCTTGAGACAATTGAGACATGGATTGTGTTTGTATTCAGAGGGTGAATGGGCAAACATTTAAGTGCCTTTGAACAAGGTATGGTACTAGGTGCCAGGTGCACTAGTTTGAGTATGACAAGAACTGCAACACTGCTTGGTTTTTCATGCTCAACAGTTTCCCGTGTGTATCAAGAATGATCCACCACTAAAAGGGCATCCAGCCAGAGACCATCCACTGACATTTTCTACAAGAAATCTGCCTCCAGAAATAAAAGCTTTTCCCAAGTGGGTGTGACACCTACTCCCGTTGCCTGCTGCACTGCTGCTTGGATTCCACCTAGCGATTTGTTCATTGTCTGCCCTGCCTTGGCTCCCCCTGTCTGGCACAGGTACCCCCACCGCACTCCCCCCTCGCTCCCGGGCTTTGCACACAGGCACTGTTGGGGCGAGTGACTCTGAACTTACAATGGCTAGCCCCAAGTCGTTCTATATTTTTTCTTGTGCATTTTGCTATTTCCTATTTGCCTCATGACTCCTGCATGCTTTGTTGGCTATGAACTTTCTTGTTTACCCAACCGTGGGACAGACTATGTTTGTTCCCACACTCAGGACTGTGACTCTCTATCGGTTACATAGACTCATGGCCTCCCATCCTTTTTTAACCACCTCTCGCCGGCTTTGCATTCATATTACCTGATGAAATTGCTGTACAATATGATCTTGTTGCTATCTAATGCACATTCAGATAAATCAGTGCTGCAGAGCTCTCCATGTCCTCTGCCGTGCCTTGATTGTATTACTGTTGATGATATCTGGAAATGTGCATGTACACCCTGGCCCATCTACTGTTGTTAGCCCAGTAGATCTGCTTCACGGATTTCTGCTCTCGTAAAAGTCTGGGTTTTCTGAACGTTAACACTAGAAGCTTATTACCTTAAATGGATCAATTGAAAGTGTGGGTTCACAGCTCCAATCCAGATATGTTGGTCATTATTGAGACATGGTTAAGGAAGAGTGTTTTGAACACTGATGTTAACCTTTCTGGTTATAACCTTTTTTGGCAAGACAGATCTTCCAAAGGTGGAGAAGCGGCAATCTTTAATGAAGGATTACTTTGAGTGCTCGGTTGTCTCCACCAACTCTGTCCCCCAAAAATGAGATTTTCTGGTTTTAAGCATTACACTTTCAAATAGCTCTTTGATGACTGTTGCTGGGTGTTATCGTCCCCCATCAGCACCGGCCTGTACCCTACCTGCCATAAGCTCTCTCCTGGCCCCTTACACTAAGTCTGAATTTGTCCTGCTAGGTGACCTAAACTGGGACATTCTTAAACCACCTGACCAAGTCCTAAAGCAATCTTTCTCAGATTATTACCAGTCCTACAAGGTATGACTCCAAGCACCCAGGAAAGGCTACTCTCCTCGATGTTATCCTCACAAATAGTCCTGATTGGTATCAGTCTGGTGTTTTCTGTATTGACCTTAGTGATCACTGTTTTACAGACTGTGTTCGTAATGGCTGCTCAATGAAACGACCTGCCTGATTTGTCATAGACGCTTGGTAAAAAACCTTAACGAGCAAGCCTTATTTCATGATCTGGCCTATGTAAATTGGTATAGAATCAGCTTGATCCCCTCTGTCGAAGACGCTTGGACCTTCTTTTTGATATTTTCAGTGGTATTGTTAACAAACATGCCCCCATAAAGAAAATTAGAATTAAAAACAGGTTGAGCCCCTGGTTCGACCGTGATCTTGCAGAGTTACTCCTTCTCAAGAATTGCATTTGGTGAAGGCTCGGCACACGCATACTCAGGCTGACTGTCTCTCGTTCAAACAAATGAGAAATAAGTTCACTCAAGCTATCCGGAAGGACAAAGTTAGTTACTTTAAGGAGCAGTTCTCTCTCTGTGGGTCTAACCCCAAGAAGTTCTGGAAAATGGTTAAAGACCTGAAGAATAAACCCTCCTCCTCACAGCTGCTCATGTCCCCTAAAGTTGATGATGTGGTTGTTACTGACAAGAAGCACATGGCTGAGCTCTTTAATCACCACTTCATTAAGCCATGATTCCTATTTGACTCAGCCATGCATCATTGCCCGTCCAACATTTCCTCATCTCCCACCCCTTCTAATGCGACTAGCCCTGATGCTCCTCCCTCCTTTTCCCCTTCCCAGTACAAAGTTTCTCCCTGCAGACGGTCACTGAGTGCAAGGTGCTAAAGGAGTTCCTTAAACTTGACACCAAAACATCATCTGGGTCAGATGGTTTAGAACCTTGCTTCCTTAAGGTTGCTGCCCCTATCATTGCCAAGCCTATCTCTAACCTTTTTAACCTGTTTCTCCTCTCTGGGGAGTTTCCCATTGTTTGGAAGGCAGCCACGCTTTATAGTATTCTCTCTGGTATGCAATCTGGTTTCTGCCCAGGTTATGGATGTATCACTGCAACCTTAAAGGTCCTCAATGATGTCACCATTGCCATTGATTCTAAGCAATGTTGTGCTGCTATTTTTATTGGCCTAAGCTTTTGATACGGTAGACCACTACATACTTGTGGGCCGGCTAAGGAGTATTGGTGTCTCTGAGGGGTCTTTGGCCTGGTTTGCTACCTCTCTCAGAGGGTGCAGTGTATAATTCAGAACATCTGCTGTCTCAGCCACTGCCTGTCACCAAGGGTGTACCCCAAGGCTCGATCCTAGGCCCCACGCTCTTCTCAATGTTCATCAACAACATAGCTCAGGCAGTAGGAAGCTCTCTCATCCATTCATATGCAGACGATACAGTCTTATACTCACCTGGCCCCTCCTCGGATTTTGTGTTAAACGCTCTCCAACAAAGCTTTATTAGTGTCCAACAAGCTTTCTCTGCCCTTAATCTTGTTCTGAACATCTCCAAAACAAAGGTCATGTGGTTTGGTAAGAATAATGCTCATCTCCCTACAGGTGTGATTAAAACCTCTGAGGGTTTAAAGCTTGAGGTAGTCACCTCATAGAAGTAGTGGGGAGAATGGCTAGACGGTACACTGTCCTCCCATATCAAAGCTGCAGGCTAAAGTTAAATCTAGACTTGGTTTCCTCTATCGTAATCGCTCTTCTTTCACCCAAAACATAGCTCTCTCAGGATATACTGTCCACATCCATACAGCCATCTGGGTTCTCAGTACATCGTGCAGACAGAAATAAAGAACTCTCCGGGAAGAAGTACGGTGGGGTGTATGTTTCATGATTAACTACTCATGGTGTGATTGTGATAACATACAGCAACTGAAGTCCTTTTGTTCATCTGACCTAGAATACCTCACAATCAAATGCCGACCGTATTACCTCCCAAGAGAAGTCTCTTCGGTTATAATCACAGCCGTGATTATACTACACTGGACTACAAGAACAAGAACTACACTGGACATTAGGCAAACTGGAAACCACATATCCTGAGGCCGCATTTATTGTAGCTGAGGATTTTAACAAAGCAAATTTGAGGAAAACTCTACTGAAGTTCTACCATCACTTTGAATGTAGTACTCACGCTGGTAAAGCATTGGACCACTGCTACTCAACCTTTTCAAAATGCTTACAAGGCCATCCCCTGCCCTCCCTTTGGCAAATTTGATCATGACTCATTTTGCTCCTCCCTTTCTATAGGCAGAAACTCAAACAGGAAGTACCCGTGCTAAGGTCTATTCAACACTGGTCTGACCAATCGGAATCCATGATCAAGATTGTTTTGATCAAGTGGACTGGGATATGTTCTGGGTAGCCTCTGAGAATAGCATCTACGAATACATCAGGATGTGTATAAGAGATGTTGTACCCACTGTGACTATTAAAACCTACCCAAACCAGAAACTGTGGATAGACGGCAGCATTCGCTCAAAACTGAAAGCGCGAACCACCGCATTTAACCATGGCAAGGTGACTGGGGAATATGGCCAAATACAAACAGTGTAGTTATTCCCTCCGTAAGGCAATCAAACAGGCAAAATGTCAGTACAGAGACAAAGTGGAGACACAATTCAAGGGGTCAGACACGAGACGTATGTGGCAGGGTCTACAGACAATCACGGACAACAAAGGGAAAACCAGCCACGTCACGGACACCGACGTCTTGCTTCCAGACAAGCTAACACCTTCTTCGCCCGCTTTGAGGATAACACAGTGCCACCTACGCAGCCCGCTACCAAGGACTTTGGGCTCCCCTTCTCCGTGGTCGACGTGTATAAGACATTTAAGCATGTTAACCCTCGCCAGGCTGCCGGCCCAGACAGTATCCCTAACCACGTCCTCGGAGACCAGCTGGCTGGAGTGTTTACAGACATATTAATTCTCTCCCTATCCCAGTCTGCTTTCCCCTCTTCAAGATGTCCACCATTGTTCCTGTAACCAACAGTACGAAGGTAACTGAACTAAATTACTATTGCCACGTAGCACTCACTTCTGTCATCTTGAAGTGATTTGAGAAGTTAGTTAACATCTCTAGGGTATGTGGGACGCTAGCGTTCAATCTGGCCAACATCCAGTGAGGTTGCAGGGTGCCAAATTCAATTACAGAAATGCTCATTATAAAAATTCAGAAAACAACACATATTTTACATAGGTTTAAAATTAACTTCTTGTTAAACCAACCACACTGTCATATTTATAAAATGCTTTTCGGCGAAAGCAAACCTAGCCCAGAACATACCTAGCCCAGAACATAGCCCAGTTGACAAATTATTACAAAAACAGAAATAGAGATCAAATTAATCCCTTACCTTTGATGATCTTCATATGGTGGCAATCAGAAGACATTAATTTACTCAATAAATGTTCCTTTTGTTCAATGAAGTCTCTTTATATCCAAAAATCTCTGTTTTGTTAGCGAGTTTTCTTCAGTAATCCACAGGCTCAAACTCAGTCAAAACAATCAGACAAAAAAATCCAAATTGTATCCGTAAAGTTCATAGAAACATGTCAAACGATGTTTATATTCAATCCTCAGGTTTTTTTTTTTTAGCCTAAATGATCTATAATATTTAAACCGGACAATAACGTTGTCAATATAAAAGGTAAACAAGAAATGCACATGCGCCTGAAAAAACTCTGCGTCACGTTAGGGTCCACTCGTTCAGACTGGTTTTACTCCCTCATTTATAAGAATACAAGCCTGAAATGATTTCTAAAGACTGTTGACATCTAGCGGAAGGCATAGGAACTGCAAATGAAGTCCTAAGTCAATGGATACTGTAATGGCATTGAATAGAAAACTTCAAAACAAAAACAAAAAGTACTTCCTGAATGGATTTTTCTCAGGTTTTTGCCTGCTAAATCAATTCTGTTATACTCACAGACACTATGTTAACAGTTTTGGAAACTTTAGAGTGTTTTCTATCCAATCTACCAGTTATATGCATATCATATCTTCTGGGCCCGAGTAGCAGGCCGTTTAATTTGGGCATGCTTTTCATTCAAAATACCGAATGCTGCCCCCTACCCTAGAGAGGTTAAGGATCATATCACCTCTACCGTACTTGACACCCTAGACCCACTTCAATTTGCTTACCACCCCTATAGATCCACAGACTATGCAATCGCCTTCACACTGCACACTGCCCTATCTCATCTGGACAAGAGGAATACCTATGTAAGAATGCTGTTCATTGACTATGGCTCAACATTCTACACCATAGTTCCCTCCAAACTCAACATTAATTTCGGGGCCCTGGGTCTGAACCCTGCCCTTTGCAACTCGGTCCTGGACTTCCAGGCAGGCAGTCCCAAGGTGGTGAAGGTAGGAAACAACACCTCAACTTCGATGATCCTCAACACAGGGGCCCCACAAGGGTGTGTTATCAAACCTCTCCTGTACTCCATGTTCACCCATGACTGTGTGGCCACTCAATCATCAAGTTTGCAGACGACACAACAGTAGTAGGCTTGATTACCAACAATGATGAGACAGCCTACAGGGAGGAGATGAGGGTCCTGAGACAGTGGTGCCAGGAAAATAACCTCTCACTCAACATCAACAAAACAAATGAGCTGATCGTGGACTTCAGGAAACAGCAGAGGGAGTAAGCCCCTATCCTCATTGATGGGACTGCAGTGGAGAAGATGGAAAGCTTCAAGTTCCTCGGCGTACACATCACTGAAGATTTGAAATGGTCCACCCATATAGTGTGGTGAAAAAGGCGCAACAGCACCTGGTACGGCAACTGCACTGCCTGCAACCACAGGGCTCTCCAGAGGGTGGTGCGGTCTGCCCAACGCATCACCGGGGGAAACTACCTTCCCTACAGCACCCGATGTCACAGGAAGGTCAAAAAGATCATCAAGGACATCAACCACCTGAGCCACAGCCTGTTCACCCCACTATCATACAGAAGGCGAGGTCAGTACAGGTACATCAAAGCTGGGACAGAGAGACTGAAAAACAGCTTCTATCTCAAGGCCTTCAGACTGTTACATAGCCATCACTAGCTGGCTTCCACCTGGTTACGCAACCCTGCACCTCAGAGGCTACTGCCCTATAGACAAAGACTTGGAATCACTGGCCACTTTAATAATGGAACTGTAGTCACTTTAATTATGTTTAAGTAATATTTACATTCGGCTTTACTCATGTATATACTGTATTCTATTCTAATTTATTTTAGTCAATGTCTCGATCTAATATTTATATATTTCTTAATTCCATTCTTTTGCTTTTAGATTTGTGTGTATTCTTGTGAATAGTTTTTCGTTAATACTGCACTGTTGGAGCTAGGAACAAAAGCATTTCTCTACACCTGCAATAATCTGCTAAGTATGTGTATGTGACCAATAAAATTTGATTTGATATATGATTTCGATTCCCATTTCTTTGTAAAATACATGGTGGGTGCACTTTGGGAAATTATCTATATTTATTACATTATTTTAATAACTCCAAAGTGCGGAGTCTACATTTGGCAGATAAAAAAAGCCTCCCAAACTCTAACATTTGAAACTTGATAACAAACCCATCTCCTTCTATTTCGTTGTGGCCTAAAATAGGTATTCAGCAAGTTGAGTCTGTCCGTCTGTCTTTCCGTAAAGCTGACATACAGACCAATCTTGTTAAGAGGGTGTATCAAGTTAGGATTTATGTCTGTCAAACTGAAAAAAGAAAAGACTGAGCAGGTTAGGCTAGGGTGGTGGGATTCTCTGGCCTGCCTACTGCCTGCTGCAGGGGAGAGTTCAGGGCCAGGCTGGGGATCTTTGGGATGCCTGCTGCAGGGGAGAGTTCAGGGCCAGGCTGGGGGTCTTTGGGATGCCTGCTGCAGGGGACAGATCAGGGCCAAGCCGGGGACCCAACAGGATTACTTTCTTCTACCGGAACCCCATCAGAGGCCTGACACCTCAAACATGGTCCTGAATACCACAGCAGAACAGCGGGATGAGGATTTAACCTCTCTCTCTCTCTCTCTCTCTCTCTCTCAGTTTCTCTCTCGCCCTCTCTCTCTCTCTTTCTCTCTCGACTAGGATAGTGAATTGTTTGAAAATTAAATGATATGAGAGTGTACAGTACAGAAGTGACATGAACTGTAAGGATTTAGGCACTTGTGAGTTGAAAACTCGTTGTTTGCAGAATCGATACGTTCTGCCCTCGTTCCGTATGTTTTGTGCAATTGCTTTGACATTGTTGCAGTGTAGAAGAGCACTGCTCTACTAGTTAGCTACTGGGAGTTTACCAACAGCCTAACATCAGGAGAATGGCTATGCTGTGTCATAAGAGCCTATTTGTGTGACAACACTATAGGCTAGCCCGTAGTGGAGGGATACACTGTCTGCTGAGTCTGTCTGTGACAGGGCTGACAGGTCGTCCCAGGGCACTGACACTCATATGTCTAGCAAAACACTTTCTGTTTAAAGCATGTCAGCCAAACAACAGCTATCAGAGCTTTGCATGTTGGGAATCTAAAACAGTCCAATGAGAATGTTTTTCCGGCAGACCTCGGTAGGTGAGAAATTGCATAGGACCTTCATAGGCGGAAAAAGGAAGCCCTGGTCCATCTAAACCTGTGTTATAGGGGTATTTATGGTGGGTGGTATCTCCTGCAGTGCAGCACATATATTCTGGTTCATGGTGGATTTATTTTCTGACTGAGTCCTATATGTTTTTCATTATTATGATTCAGGTTGAAATAAAATGCTGAGGCTGGTGTTCTGGTTCTGCTCTTGGGTGAGGGCGGGCAGTAAAAGAAGCAGGGGAATGCAGAATTGATTTACAAATGACTGACAAGAATGTTTCCCAAAGGGAATTTATCATAGCCAGGCAGACAGCTCCTCCGCATTACAATGCTAATGTCAAGGCTGAGCCATCTCCAAATCTAGAGAAACACAGTTTAATGCCATTTCGCTCCAAAAAACAAGGTCATACCATTGTTGAAGTATTTTATATTGATTAGTGCACATCATTCTTTGAGTCATTTTTTATTTCATGTTACATTGTTTTATAAGAATTTTATTTTATTTTATCAAAACAGCTAATTAGTTTCTTCAGCACTGATGTAATCAAAAGAAACCATTCGATCCTACTTCGTGATTAGTCGTGATTAGAGTAAAATTCTTCGGTCGCTGGTTCATATCCAGCTCAAAGGACGATAACCTTTTAGGGCGGCAGGTAGCCTAGTGCAGTGGCCAGCAACCGGTCGCTCCAAGGCATTCCTAGTCGATCACCAAACATTTCTGTAAAAGACTCAACGATAAAGCCTTGTGTTCCTATTTTTCTATTTGTTTTGAGCTGTTGGCAGTAGGTGCACTTGATTCAGCTGCCCTAGGGCCAAGAAGGCAAACTGTTCTCATTTTGAAACATTTAATGTGCCCGAAGGTAGAACTCTGCCTAGTCAGCAGGCCCAGAGATCAAATCAAGTGCAGCTATTGGCCAACCGCTGGTCAATCAGATAGCTCACAGTATCTGCACAGTTTCCTTGATCCATAGACTGTAAAAGGAAGACACAGCAACTGTGAGATTTCAAAACTTTTAAAACCGTGACTAGAGAGAGACTCAATGAATACACCAAATAGTTTCTGTTTTCATGAGTAAGTTCATGTTTCAGTTGTTGAGGAGCCTTTCGATCCAAGACTTGGCGCTCCGGTACTGCTTGTCATGCGGTAGCAGAGAAAACAGTCTATAACTTGGGTGACTGGAGTCTCTGACAATTGTATGGGCTTTCCTCTGACACCGCCTATTATATAGGTCCTTGATGGCAGTTGCCATACCAGGCGGTGATGAAACTGGTCAGGATGCTCTCGATGGTGCAGCTGTAGAACCTTTTGAGGGTCTGGAGGCCCATGCCAAATCTTTTCAGTCTCCTGAGGGGGAACATTTTTTGACGTGCACTTTTCACGACTGTCTTGGTACATTTGGACCATGATAGTTCGTTGGTGATGTGGACACCAAGGAACTTGAAACTCTCGACCAGCTTCACTACAGCCCCGTTGATGTTAATGGGGGCCTTTTCCTGTAGTCCACGATCAGCTCCTTTGTCTTGCTCACATTGAGGGAGAGGTTGTTGTCCTGGCACCACAATGCCAGTTCTCTGACCTCCTCCCTATAGTCTGTGTCAGTGTTGTCGGTGATCAAGCCTACCACTGTTGTGTCATCGGGAAACTAAATTATGGTGTTGGAGTTGTGTTTGGCCATGTAGTCGTGGGTGAACAGGGAACACAGGAGGGGACTAAGTAGAAAACCCCTCTGAGAGGCCCCAGTGTTAAGGATCAGCGTGGCAGACGTGTTGTTGCCATAACACTTACCACCTGAGGGCGGCCCATCAGGAATTCCAGGATCCAGTTGCAGAGGGAGGTGTTTAGTCCCAGAGTCCTTAGCTTAGTGATGAACTTCGTGGGCACTATGGTGTTGAACGCTGAGCTGTAGTCGATGAACATTCTCACATAGGTGTTCCTTTTGTCCAGGTGGGAAAGGGCAGTGTGGAGTGTGATTGAGATTGCGTCATTTGTCGATCTGTTGGGGCGGTATGCGAATTGGAGTGGGTCTAGGGTGTCCGGGAGGATGCTGTTGATGTGAGCTATGACCAGCCTTTCAAAGCACCTCATGGCTACCGACGTGCGTGCCACGGGGCGGTAATCATTTAGGCAGGTTGCCTTCACTTCCTTCACTTCACTTCACTTCCTTGCATTAAAGTCCCCGGCCACTAGGAGGGCCACTTCTGTGTGAGTATTTTCGTGTTTGTGGTGGTAAATATACGGCTACGAATAATACAGATGAGAACTCTCTTGGTAGATAGTGTGGTCAACAGCTTATCATAAGGTACTCTACCTCATGCGAGCAATACCTCGAGACATCGCGCACCAGCTGTTATTGACAAAAAGACACACACCCCCACCCCTCGTCTTACCAGTGGTAGCGTCTCGGTTCTGCCAGTGAATGGAATATCCCGCCAACTCTAAATTATCAGTTTCTTCATTCAGCCATGTCTTTATGAAACGTAAGATGTTACAGTTTTTAATGTCCCGTTGGTAGGATATTCTTAATAGTAGGTCATCAATTGCACGTTAGCAAGAAGAATGGAAGGCAGTGGGAGTTTACTCGCTCGCCTCTGGATTCTCAGAATGATCCCTGGCATCTTTTCTTCACGCAAATGACATGGATCTGGGCCTGTTCCAGTGAAAGCAGGAGATCCTTCTCGTCGGACTAGTTAAAGGAAAAAGTGTCTTCCAGTCTGCAGTGAGTAATCGCTTTCCTGATGTCCAGAAGTTATTTTCGGTCATAAGAGACGGTTGCAGCACCATTATGTACACAATAAGTAAAAAAATAACTTACACAAAATACAAAAAAAATAACAAAATTGCACAATTGGTTGAGAGAATGTAAAACGTCAGCCATGTTCTTCGGCGCCATCTTATCTCTTAGCTCTTAGCTCTTAGTCTTTGATGGGGATAGCGTCAGATGTTACCGGTACTGTGCATACAATAAGGGTTCTCTTCGGCCGGTAACTTTGATCAAAATGGCATCCTGTTCAACAACGTATTTGTCAGCTTGCATGGTGAATGTTGTTTCCAAGAATCACACTGCAATCTGACCAAGGAAATATGACAATTGTTTTCCAAGACAACCAGGGTTATATTATACTGAGGAATGTTTCCAAGAAAACTTGGCTTCATGGATACTGAGAAAGTCAGCAGATCAGTAAGTGACTGTAGTATTATAGAGAATGTCATTGAGTGTACTATTATAGAGAATGTCATTGACTAGGCCTATATTATTCTCTGCTCTATATAACCTCTTCTCTGGGCTTTTGCTACGTTCCCTCTAATTGAGGCCTGATGAGCCTGTCACTCACATGCTCAGTGACATTATAATGGTGTTTGTATTACTGATGGTATTGATAAAGGGATTGTTATTAAAGGTTTGACTTTCCCCTGGCTATCAGAGTGTGTAATCTAATCACCTCTGAATCTCCAGGATAAACACATGTATAATTGCAAAGGAGAGATAGAGAATGGCCCGATCACTGAGACTGTGTGTGTGTGTGTGTGTGTGTGTGTGTGTGTGTGTGTAGCCTGAAGTGTTCTCACTTTCGCCAGTCAATAGCTAGCTTTTCTCATGGTGCCAATTGGTAAGGTGCTTCAGGAGGGCGGTCATGTGTACCTGCAAGGCAGAGGTCCCGAGTTTGCGCCAGATATTGGCCCAAATCGGGAGGAAATGGTACTCGCTAAGCGAGCAGCGTGACCTCCTTTACGTGCACTTGATTGTATGTTTCATGTGTGCATGTGACGGTGTCTGTGCATTATTGGTTGTGAGTATGTGCATGTACGAGCATGAGTGTGTGTGGATGAGATATGTTTTTCAATGTGTATATATTTGACCCTACTGTAGATTGTTTGAATAAAACATTGGCATGTAAACTCCTTGCATCTCACATGCCAATGTCTTTTTCCTCAATGTTTCTATGTATGTATTCCTGTTCCCCCAAAATTATGTTTGAGTCCAGGATAAAAGGGATTCTCCAATGAGCATCGCTTTGTACCTTCACTATACATCCATACACACGGTCACGTACCATGTGCATGCATGTATATGTGGATCTATATGTATGTTATAGGTTTGCCTTACTGTATAAATTATATGTCTATAATTTATAACGTCTGTGCAGACCAGTCCATGTGTCTTTATCTGTACATTATGTATCCAAACATTTCCAAAACAACAAGAAAAAAACAAATCTGAATCCTGTTAAAAAAATTATGATCTAAACTTCGTTGAAATTAAATTGGAAGTCCTTGATATAAAAAAAAAGGATAAATAAGACAAGAGCAGAGCTCCGAGTCTGCTGGGAAATACAGCTGGGACCTTTTTGATTCCAAGAACCCATGTATAGATGGAGTCAATTAATAGTCATGACAAAGATGAGAGAGAGGCTATGAGTGTCTCAGCACTAAAACCTGATGAATAGACTCTAGGAGGCCTTGAAGTGAGCCTTCATTTTACTCCTTTTTATGCTGGAATAATGAAAGGTGGCAACTCAAATTCCAGTTATATCCCATTTCTGCTTCAAAACTGTAAAAGAAAGGAATGGGAGAAAAAACAGAAAGACCATCTACTGTAAGATATCATGTGTGGCATACAAAAGCTGTGGCAATACTATGAATTAAAATCATAATCAAGAAATGGGCTGGATTTACAAAATTCGTACTGTATGTGGTAAAATGGTTGTATGTATGTAAATATATACAAAGACACATACATATGACGTTGCCTCAGTCAAAAATCGACCAAAACCAAACAAAAAAGAGGGTTCAGCTGTTATTTTCTGCTGTATACTACTTACATGTGGAGCAAAGCCCGATTCCTAACAGAAGTCTTTCCGTTTGATTGACAGCTGAGGACACATGTGGTGATACTCTGAGGGGTTCAAGTGGCATCATTTCAAGTCCCAATTTCCCGAGTGAATATTACAATAGTGCGGACTGTACGTGGACCATACTTGCTGATCCTGGAGACACCATCTCCATCATTTTTACAGACTTCCAGACGGAGGAAAAATATGACTACTTGGAAGTGGAAGGGTCTGAGCCTCCTACAATATGGTGAGTCTACTGCTATTTACTGCTATGCCTCTCTCTGTGTTTTCTGGTCATTGTTTCAATTCTTCACTTCAAAATGGTAATTTGTTGTTTTGTTGTGCTTGGTAGTCAGTGACTGCAAATGTAAATCACTGATCTAGGCCGTCATTGTAAATAAGAATTTGTTCCTAAGTGAATTGCCTAGTTAAATAAAGGGTAAATAAAATACAAATGAATTAATGTAAGTGATTAGGGGTCATAAGTAGAGACCTACTTTCAATGTATAACATCTGAGGAAAGCCATTACTGTACACCTGCAATGAAATAGTCACGTTGCCACCAATTGTCTACACTGGACGTTGAACTTGTTTGGCTAAGCGTACTGACAATATGTGTGTGTTGGTGCCGGGTGTTTCGTATTGTATGTTTTATGAGATATTGACATAATCATTAGTCATTTTGGAAGTGTGTAATATTTTTCTAATGTGCTCGTCATAACAATATTTTAGCTCAGAGTTCTATTGATTGTTGTAAAATGAGTCTATCGATTCCCTTCTCTATTCCGCCACTGACGATAGGAACCAGACGGATAAGACTTGCTGTATTTAGGGGAGAGACAAACAGCTCTTTTTCATCGCTTATGTCTTCATCTTTTTCGTCTTACATGAAATGGAAGAAAATGACAAGAGGAGAGCAACATATTCCTAATTCTCACCATAATGTTTTGCATCCTACAAGATTATATTGAGTTGCTATATGCCAGTAGTAATGGAGTTCTTACCGATATGTCAATAATGATTTATGATCATATGAGATTATTGGTTGTCGGATGTATCGATACCAATTATCTTAATAGCAACGATATATTTGAGTAGGGATCTGAATATTGGTACAGTTTGCTAATAGACAGCCATCACAGTTTGTCTGGGATATGTTTGACCATATGTTTTCTAGTGTATGGGGTAGATAGATAGATACTGGTGACGTGGTGACGTTCATGCATGTATCAAGCATTATAGAGTAGGAGTACTGATTTAGGATCAGTTTTGCCATTTAGATCAGAATGAATAAGAATACATTGGGGGATCTGACCCTAGATCAGCACTCTTACTCTTAGATTCTTGATACATACTGTTCTTATTTACTTACTAAATCCTCTTCCTTCCTTGAGGAACATTGGGGACAGGATATGACCCATTGTTTATTTATGTAGAAGATCAACAATGGGTCGACTTGTTTATTTTTTGGTGTTGATAGTGTTGATAATCTTTGATTGGGAGACGTCGTCAAGAGGAAGTCTTTCAAATGACACTGAACAAATTGATATTCATATGCATTTATGGTAATGCATCTATGCATTGCCCTCTCTATGTTTGATTTGGGACTGGGCCCACTTGACAGACTGAGACATGACTTCGAACTCTCCACACCACTCCAAAACACACATCAGACCACATCAGTGCCATAGTTCATATTCAAATCCCTTTGGCATTTGCATCCTGCTTAGCCTAAATGTGTGTATTGTTGTTTCAGTATGTGGTTTACTATTCAGTGTTTTGAACACTGGTAGCTAGCTACCTGACCTTGTAGTGGGGCGAGTTCTGTGTCAACTGAAGCTGTTTGCCCCATCCATCCCTCTCTTCCTCTCTCTCTCCCCCCTCTATCTTATCCTCCATCCACCCATCTTATTTTTCCCTCCTTCCCTGGCATCCAACTGTGTAGAAGTAAAATCAGAGACAACTTTTTGTCTTATTCTGTTCACATGTGGCCCTGTCTGTACCCAGAAAACACACAACCAACCCCACAAACTAAGCCAATCACTGTCGCTGTCTGGTTGTTAGTGCTCTGGTCTGGCACCATCAAGAGAATTAGATAATAGAAGGAAACCAAAAAGGCAGACACAATAGGGGGATAATATTGGGCTGTTAATGCCTTTTTGTGTCTTATGTTTTGAATGACTTTGAATGTCCTACTCGTGCATATCATATAATTCTGTGGTCCCTCTTCTCGTTTGCTGTTTTGTCCCTGTAGTATCTCTGATTTGTGAAGGCTGGAGTACACTTCTCGCATTGATGATTGTCAGTATCTCTATTTGTGACCAGGCATCCTTGCTAATTTGTAGAGAAACAGCTCTTTGGAGGAAATGTAGAGCATTTTGGCCCAAATAAGCAGGAAACCATAGTTCCATTATCTCGTTAGATTATGTTGTCTTTGAAACCAGGCTCGTACAGGCAAATGTATCTCCCTTAACTGGAAGTCTCATGGTATCCCAGTATACCTTGTTTTCATTGTTCTAATGTGTTTATGCCAGTTTTCACAGTTGCACATGTGCATTGTTTGAATGGGAAATTAGATGTTTCTTAGAGAAGTTAGAAAACAGCAGCTGGTTGATTCATTCAGATAAATCAACTGGAGCAACATAGTTTTCTCTCTAAGTATGTCTTCACAAACCTCCTTGAGAAAAGTCCAGTAGTTGTGTCCACTTTAAATCACCTTTGACCTTTTACGAAGAAAAGAGCACAAACAAAAGTGAAATGGTAGGTTTTCTCATTTCAAGCATTCCCCTTTTTTAATCAGTTGAATTATGCAGTTTATTGATCGTTTAATTGGGTAACCCTTGAAGATGCTAATAGTGTACTATTTCAATTGGATATGGAATGTGATATTTCAACAAACACCTGTAATTGCTATTTTTATCAGGCCTCCGGTGATGCAGAACAGACATAAAGCAAAGCTTGAGTGAGTGTGGCTGTAGAGTTATTGCGGCTATGAAAGTTTGATTATGTTTTAGCCATATTTATTCCTAAACCTTCACAAAGCAGAGAGAACAGTGGAAGCCATAACAGCTTTTCATGGTGACTGGAACCGGATAGGTAGAGCAATGATAAACTTTTGTTCTTGTATGTGTGACTGCGTCCCCAAATGACATCTGATTCCCGTATAGGGCACTACTTTTGATCAGAGTCCTATGGGCCCAGGTCAAAAGGAGTGCACTATATAGAGAATAGGTTGGCATTTGGGACGCCTCCTGTATATTATCACTTTGTTTACACATCACTGACAAAGTCAGCTCACTACTCCAGGCAAAATATATTTTTCCTTTCCTTTGTTAGATAAGATCTTGTTCCATCCACTCAGACACTCCCTCCCTTGATTTGTTTGTCAGATATCAGATTCCGCTGATTAATGCTATCTATTTTCAGTACAACCCTCTCCACAGTAGCCCGCTAGCACACTTCCTATGCAGACTTCAAATATAATCCAAAATATAAATTTTGTGCTCTCATTCAAGTCTCAGGGGCTTCAAGTTGTGCATTCAGAGAGAGAGAGAGGGGCAGAGAGAGATAGGCAGAGAGAGAGAGAGAGGGCAGAGAGACAGAGAGAGACTGCAAGAGAGACAGAGAGATAGACATAATATCAATGCTAGGATTGCTTTGTATCTATACCCCTGTCTTCCACACTGACACATAGATGAGTGTAATGTTGAGCTCCACTGATGGCTCCTGAAGGGTTCTGTCTTCTCTTCTCCTGAGCTCTGACTCAGTGGATCTGGGCTGACAAAGAGACACATGCTCCTTCTACCCTCCACTGAGGGAAGGCTGATGGCTCTCAGGCAGCCAGGCCCAGCTCTGCTCCACTCTAGTATGGCTCCATGGGTCTGGTACTGGAGGGGCCATGGGTCTGGTACTGGAGGGACCATGGGTCTGGTACTAGAGGGGCCATTGACATGGTACTGGAGGGTCCGTGGGTCTGGTACTGGAGGGGCCATAGGTCTGGTACTGGAGGGGCCGTGGGTCTGGTACTGGTGGGGCCGTAGGTCTGGTACTGGAGGGGCCGTGGGTCTGGTACTGGTGGGTCTGGTACTGGAGGGGCCATAAATCTGGTACTGGAGGGGCCATGGGTCTGGTACTGGAGGGACCGTGGGTCTGGTACTGGAGGGGCCATAGATCTGATAATGGAGGGACCATGGGTCTGGTACTGGAGGGACCGTGGGTCTGGTACTGGAGGGGCCAAAGATCTGGTACTGGAGGGGCCGTGGGTCTGGTACTGGTGGAGCCGTGGGTCTGGTACTGGAGGGGCCATAGGTCTGGTACTGGAGGGGCCGTGGGTCTGGTACTGGTGGGGCCGTAGGTCTGGTACTGGAGGGGCCGTGGGTCTGGTACTGGTGGGTCTGGTACTGGAGGGGCCATAAATCTGGTACTGGAGGGGCCATGGGTCTGGTACTGGAGGGACCGTGGGTCTGGTACTGGAGGGGCCATAGATCTGATAATGGAGGGACCATGGGTCTGGTACTGGAGGGACCGTGGGTCTGGTACTGGGGGGCCAAAGATCTGGTACTGGAGGGGCCGTGGGTCTGGTACTGGTGGAGCCGTGGGTCTGGTACTGGAGGGGCCATAGATCTGGTACTGGAGGGGCCGAGGGTCTGGTACTGGAGGGGCCATAGATCTGGTACTGGAGGGGCCATGGGTCTGGTCCTGGTGGAGCCGTGGGTCTGGTACTGGAGGGGCCGTGGGTCTGGTACTAGAGGGGCCATAGATCTGGTACTGGAGGGGCCATGGGTCTGGTACTGGAGGGGCCGTGGATCTGGTACTGGAGGGGCCGTGGGTCTGGTACTGGAGAGGCCGTGGGTCTGGTACTGGAGGGGCCGTGGGTCTGGTACTGGAGGGGCCATAGGTCTGGTACTGGAGGGGCCGTGGGTCTGGTACTGGAGGGGCCATGGGTCTGGTACTGGAGGGGCCATGGGTCTGGTACTGGAGGGGCCGTGGGTCTGGTACTGGAGGGGCCATAGATCTGCTACTGGAGGGGCCTTAGGCCTAGTACTGGAAGGGCCATAGATCTGATACTGGAGGGGCCGTGGGTCTGGTACTGGAGGGGCCGTGGGTCTGGTACTGGAGGGGCCGTGGGTCTGGTACTGGAGGGGCCGTGGGTCTGATACTGGAGGGGCCGTGGGTCTGGTACTGGAGGGGCCATGGGTCTGGTACTGGAGAGGCCGTGGGTCTGGTACTGGAGGGGCCGTGGGTCTGGTACTTGAGGGGCCATGGGTCTGGTACTGGAGGGGCCGTGGGTCTGGTACTGGAGGGGCTGTGGGTCTGGTACTGGAGGGGCCGTGAGTCTGGTACTGGAGGGGCCGTGGGTCTGGTACTGGAGGCGCTGTGGGTCTGGTACTGGAGGGGCTGTGGGTCTGGTACTGGAGGGGCTGTGGGTCTGGTACTGGAGGGGCCATGGGTCTGGTACTGGAGGGGCCATGGTTCTGGTACTGGAGGGGCCATGGGTCTGGTACTGGAGTGGCCATGGGTCTGGTACTGGAGGGGCCATGGTTCTGGTACTGGAGGGGCCGTGGGTCTGGTACTGGAGGGGCCATGGTTCTGGTACTGGAGGGGCCGTGGGTCTGGTACTGGAGGGGCCATGGGTCTGGTACTTGAGGGGCCATGGTTCTGGTACTGGAGGGGCCATGGGTCTAAAGGCAGCCTCTTTGCGCTGTCCTAGATAGTAGATCTGGAGATGAGAGAAAGCCTAATGCTGCTGCTCCGTACTGAGTGATGGCTGATTGCACTCAGACAGCCAGGCCCAACACTGTCCCACTCTACTGTAGTCTGGCTCAGTACTGAAGTAGCCATTGTCACACTCAGACTGTATGGCTGCTGTCCTGTCTGTATTGAGGGAAAAGCATAACTATCTCTTATTTCCATCCTCAAAATAATGGACCCATCTCCCTTTCTAGTGAGCAACCACGCTGGATGATTGTTGGGAAGCAAGTGTGTTATTACTGACACTCATATTGGGCACTGTGTACCATAGAGTATAGTTGGCAGTTTACTGAGGTTGTATAGTCACTATCACACACACACTGCTTAGGTTGGATTGCAGGATTCATCACTATATTTCAGCCAATCAAGTAATATTATCTATCTCGCTGATGACTAATAGTTTGTTTTATTAGTTGTTTTAGCATGGTGATGATACTAGTGCATTTCAACCTATTGCATTATGCCAAATTAAGAAGACATCTTTGATGCCACCTCAGAGATTATGCACCCTGGGGTCCAGGGATTATGCTGAAAGATCTGTATGAATAACAGGCAGCATACAGACATGACCAGAAGAGGGCTTCTTTTCCCAAACTCCTGAGACTGTGGCCTTGTCCCGAATGGCTCCCTATTCCCTAAATAGTGCACTATTTCGACCAGGGTCCATTAGTAAAATATTTAGGGAATAGAGTGCCATTTGGGACAAGACCACAGTCTCAGGAGTTTGGCAAAATAAGCCCTCTTCTGGATTTAGAAAAGAAGAAGAAGAGTAATGTAAATGGTCATGCACACACCAACTATCATCTCACATCACATTTTATTGGTCATAATGACACACATATTTAGCCAACGTTATTGCCGGTGTAACAAAATGCTTGTAAATGATGTTGGCAGGTTTGATAGATTGTGGAGGCTGTGTATATGTCACCTGTCTTGCTCCTCCTAGATCAAACATGCAGCCAGTGTGCATTCTCACTCACAAGCATGCACACACGTGTGTACACATACACACACACACACTTTCCACTCACTTGACACACATTTGGCAATCTCTTTCACCTCTACAGTGTGAGAGCTTTTTCTGTATTAGGTTAAAGCTGACCCTTGACAGAAGTTAGGCTAAACGTGGAAATAAAGAAGGGGAAACCAGGTCTTCTGAAATTGGGACTGATTTCAGTAGTTCAGGCCCCTTAGGAGAGAGTCTGTCTGTCTGTCTGTCTGTCTGTCTGTCTGTCTGTCTGTCTGTCTGTCTGTCTGTCTGTCTGTCTGTCTGTCTGTCTGTGGGCCCCTCAGCATCAACCATGCTTGGCTGCCACTAAGAGGGGAGCATAATTAACCGTGGCCTTTTCCTCCAAGCCTCTGAAAATGAGAGAGGAAAAGAGAGCGAGAGAGAGGGAGCCGGCTGTGAAATAACTAAATAAGTTACATTTGAATGCCTTCCATGTGCCTCTGCTGTCAGTATAACAGTGTAGGTCACACACACACACACACACACACACACACACACACACACACACACACACACACACACACACACACACACAGACACAGACACAGACACAGACACAGACACAGACACAGACACAGACACAGACACACACATACACACACACACACACACACACACACACACACACACACACACAGACACACACACATACACATACACATTTATTTTCGGCTGCCTGTCAGAGTGTCAGAGTACCATGTCAAAGCAACCCCCAGCAGGCTAAAGACAGACCCAGCAGGCTAAAGACAATTAGCCCACGATTTCAACAAACATTAGGTGATTTCCCACTAAGTGCTATAAGCACGCCTGGCAAAGATGCCTGGAACAACAAACAGATATGACCACCCAGGAATGAGACCTTTTGTTTGGTTAGAAGATGGCAGACGACACAAAACTTGGCTTAAGGTTGTTATTGTTGTCTAGGGGCTAACTGACCCCTCTTTGCTTTGTTTTGTTTGTTTGTAGAATGCACTGTACACAGTTTTGCTTATAATTATGCAAACAGGGTTCCAACACCTCAGTGCTTTAGAACAGGGTGCTGGCAACACCAGGGCTGCAGGTTTGATTAATGCATCTACTGAAACTAAGTCTCCCTGTCACTGTGACAAGTCACTTTAATTGACATATGACAGGAGTATTATTATATGAATATATGAAGACAAACAGAAATGTCGTATATGTCACATAACACATATATGTGGCACTGCCATAGTTTTAACCATTGTTACCTAGTGAGATAAAAGTGCAAAATAAAAATGCTAGAGAAAGTGCTAAACAAAAGTGTTAGATAAAAGTGGTCAATAAAAGTGATAAATAAAAGTGTTAGATAAAAGTGGTCAATAAAAGTGATAAATAAAAGTGTTAGATAAAAGTGGTCAATAAAAGTGATAAATAAAAGTGTTAGATAAAAGTGGTCAATAAAAGTGATAAATAACAGTGCTAGATAAAAGTGGTCAATAAAAGTGATAAATAACAGTGCAAGATATCCTATCGTCAGACATGTTACTCCTCTTATACACCAAACAGAGCCCCTCTTATACACCAAACAGAGCTCCTCTTATACACCAAACAGAGCTCCTCTTATGCTCCAAACAGAGCTCCTCTTAAACACCAAACAGAGCTCCTCTTATACAGCAAACAGAGTGCCTCGTATACACCAAACAAAGCTCCTCTTATACACCAAACAGAGCTCCTGTTATAAACCAAACAGGTCTCCTCTTATACACCAAACAGAGCTCCTCGTATACACCAAACAGAGCTCCTCGTATACACCAAACAGAGCTCCTCGTATACACCAAACAGAGCACTCGTCATGTACACTGAGTGTACAAAACATTAAGAACACCTTCCTAATATTGAGTTTTGTACACTCAGTGTATGTGTACTTTCTGTTTCATATGGTGGTGGGCCTTAAGCCAATGCAGAAAGGCCTTGTGGCTTGAGTATCTATCAGGTCTAATGTTATGCGTTCCACTTTCTAACCAATTCTACTGGCTGGCACGCTCCTCAACGTGCACTTCTGGGAAACCTACTAGGGCAGTAGACAGCATCCTGAAGCAGGAAGTGACTGGGCTCTGACCTTGGCCGGGATCGAGCCAAGAGTAATGTAGAAAGCCCCACACATACACACACTCACACCCTGGATGTGACACACGCAGTACACACACACACACACAATGGACGTAACACACACATGCACAGACAATAAGTACAGAGTACATGCGCACACTGTCATACACACATGCATGTGAACACACACTATCATGCAATAGA
Organism: Oncorhynchus tshawytscha; assembly: GCF_018296145.1. Lineage (NCBI taxonomy): Eukaryota > Metazoa > Chordata > Actinopteri > Salmoniformes > Salmonidae > Oncorhynchus > Oncorhynchus tshawytscha. The sequence continues at coordinate 20,151,116 of NC_056459.1, forward strand.
TACTAAGTACACACAAATACTCCCTCTCTGCCTGTCACACACAACCACATACGTACGTGCACACACACACACACACACACACACACACACACACACACACACACACACACACACACACACACACACACACACACACACACACACACACACACACACACACACACACACACAAATTCCAACCGTGGCAGAGTGGAAATCCATTAAAGTTTACCTCTATCCAAAAAGCTAGTAAGAAAGAAGAAAGTACAGACACTGCTCAATGCTCAAAGTTGTGACAGTCAATTGGTGGGGATGGCTAAAGCCAGAGACATTTATCAGTGGCTGTGCAGCCTTCAGGCATCACGGTGGAGAGGAGGGGAGGGGAGGCTAAAGTGGAGGTGGCAGACAACCAGAGAACTGTCAAGTGGGCCGGGGGGGCAGAAGGACAGAGGGACAGGGGAGCCAAGCTGGCAAGAAACACTGGATCTCTGGATCTCCCTGTCCTTCCTAGACCCAGACCAAGCCAGGGTAGGCGTGATGATCGAGGATCACATTTTCCTTGATGAATGAATATGATTACATGGCCAGGGGTAGACCTGATCCGGGATCAGCACTCCTACTCTGATATGCTTTATGATACAGGTCTCCCCTGACCATGTAATCTTCTTCATCCTATTTATATGTCACTTGATATATGTGGGAGTCAGACTCATGCAACATGGATTACAGATTAAAAACATCTAGGCTATTCTGACTCAAACAATATCCCATGTTACCTAACTCGTATTCACGTTGGCAGTCAGATTAATCCATTCATATGGATCCAGATCCGGTTTTAGCCACCTATAGGTTCATCTGGCTCAAGCCATATCCCACATTACCTACGGCCTGCCAATCCAAACCATCTCCTTTTCACAACCACAAGACAACTAGACTATCTTACAGTACATTGAAGCAGACAGAGTGCCAACTGTATTCAATACATATGCATGCTAATCTGCATGAAACTGGTGTGTGAATGGAAATTATTGCATGTAGCACATCTGGCATCTATGCAAATCCAACATTCTGTTGCAGTAGGCTATGTCTGAATCCTAAATGGCACCATATTCCCTATATAGCACACTACGTTTGACCAGAGCACTATAGGCCCTGGTCAAAAGTAGTGCACTGCACAGGGAATAGAGTGCCATTTGGGACATAAATATATTTTCCAACAGCGTTCATTGATTCAATAGGGTGGATTCCGGAATTCCATGTCATTGTTCTAAAACGGAATGCCAAGACAATCAAGATAGAGCTGTGGGTCAATGGAAGGAGGGGCATTTAGGCTATAAGAGGAACTCACATTTAGCCTGAAAAATTGGATTTGGGGATTTTTAAGGGGTCTTCAGCAGGACCAAGGCTGTTTCCCAAATGTAACCCTATTCCCCCCGTAGTGCACTAACCTATGGGCTCTGGTCAAAAGTAGTGTACTTTATAGGGAACATAGTGCTATTGTAGATGTAGTCCCAGTCTCCATCAGTAGCTCCATGGGCCCCATTGTCACAATGCTACAAATACTCTTTACATGTCTTTCTTTAGTTGAGAGGTGGTTTAAGTTTAGAGTTTTAATTTCACATGCACAAGTACAGTGAAATGCCTTTCTTGCAAGCTACCAACCAACTATGCAGTAATAGAAAGGGGTGAGTTGTCATTCTCTAGCCCTGTTGAACAATGTGTATTATTAGGGACAAAGTGAAATTGTTCTGTTTTGGAAAGTGTGGGTGTTATTCTGTGAGTCAGGCCGGTTGGTCGTGGGAGAAGGGCACAGTTTTTCCCAGTCCAGAGTACACCTACCTAGCCTACATGTTGTCAGTGATCAGCCCCCAGGCTACTAGATGTTGTCTTGTCCCACCCAGACTCCACCACTCATTTCAGTCCAAGTGGACTCAGGAAGAGCTAGGAAATCCATTTCATACTTGACGCCAGATTTATCACCAACAGGCAGGCCGTTTGTGGCTTGTAGCTCAACAGGCCGCCATTACAACATACTGCTCGATCCTTGACATTTCTAAACCACATGTTCATCTATTAAGGGAGAAAATAAGCTTAACTAACTAAACCTATTTTTGTTCATCATCACTAGTTTCACTAGGGCTTGTCATGGTCATGCTAGCAGTTGTGATTATTGTGGTTAGACTGTGGCAGTAGTGAGATACAGTGCCTTCAGAAAGTATTCACACCCCTTGACATTTTCCACATTTTGTTGTGTTACAGCCTATATTACATTTGGATTTTTTTTGTCCTTGGCCTACACACAATAATGTCATAGTGGAATTATGTTTTTCGAAATGTTTACTGAAAAGCTGAAATGTCTTGAGTCAATAAGTATTCAATCCCTTTAAATACTAAATAAGTTCAGGAGTAAACACTTGCTTAACAAGTCACATAATAAGTTGCACGGACTCACTCTGTGTGTGATAATAGTGTAACATGATTTTTGAATAACTACCTCATCTTTGTACCCCACACATACGTAAGGTCCCACACATCCCACACATCTGTAAGGTCCTTCAGCCGAGCAGTGAATTTCAAACACAGATTCAACCACAAAGACCAGGGAGGTTTTCCAATGTATCACAAAGAATAGCACCTATTGGTAGTTGGGTAAACATATATATAATATACAATACATACACTACCGTTCAAAAGTTTGGGGTCACTTAGAAATGTCCTTGTTTTTGAAAGAAAAGCACATTTTTTTGTCCACTAAAACAACATAAAATTGATCAGAAATACAGTGTAGACATTGTTAATGTTGTAAATGACTATTGTAGCTGGAAACGGCTGATTTTTAATGGAATATCTACATAGGCGTACAGAGGCCCATTATCAGCAACCATCACTCCTGTGTTCCAACGGCACGATGTGTTAGCTAATGTGTAATCTAAGTTTATCATTTTAAAAGACTAATTGATCATTAGAAAACCCTTTTGCAATTATGTTAGAACAGCTGAAAACTGTTGTTCATATTAAAGAAGCAATACAACTGGACTTCTTTAGACTAGTTGAATATCTGGAGCATCAGCATTTGTGGGTTCGATTACGGGCTCAAAATGGCCAGAAACAAAGTTCTTTCTTCTGAAACTTGTCAGTCTGTTGTTGTTCTGGTCCCCTGCTGTGTTCTGGAGTCCACACCAGCATGACAGAATGTATTAATAGGTGAAACAACCTTCGAGTATGAGTAATAAACACATACTGCACAGGACATTCCAAAACACAATACCTAATTCATTTACTGGGACACGGATCTGGAGAGGCAGCCTTGTTTTAAAAAGAGGCTCGATTTAAATCAAGAAAATATACAAAATCGAAAATACAGCCAAACTACACTATTACACACAAAACCAGGGAGGTGTGAGAAATCTGACAATTCATTTTAGAGAAAATAAGTGGAGACTGAAGAGATTTCCAATACAACTGAAATTCCTCCACTATTTACTGTATTATAAACACATAAAGTTGCTGGAATAAAAGGTTGCCTGCAGGTGCTCTGCTGATGCTTGACAGACATTTCCATTTATTATGACACATTTTTAAAAGTTCTGCTGAAGAACCCTCAATCAATTAATCCCAAGGTGACGTGGCTGAGTTACAAATTCAATTGTCTCCCAGAAGTGTATTCAGCTTAGTTGTATTCTTTCGTGTTTGCCCTTGCTATAGATGAGAAATAGAATGAGAACCTCTCAAGTGGATAAATCAAATGATAGTCAGACACACTACCATTCAAAGGTTTGGGGTCACTTAGAAATGTACTTCTTTTTGAAATAAATGCTTTTAAAAAAAAAATAACATCAAACTGATCAGAAATACACTTTAGACATTGTTAATGTTGTAAATGACTATTGTAGCTGGAAACTGCATATTATTTATGGAATATCTACATAGGCGTACAGAGGCCCATTATCAGCAACCATCACTCCTGTTTTCCACTGGTATGTTGTGTTATCTAATCCAAGTTTATCATTTTAAAAGGCTAATTGATCATTAGAAAATCCTTTTGTAATTATGTTCGCACAGCTGAAAACTGTTGTACTGATTAAAGAAGCAATAAAGCTGTCCTTCTTTAGACTAGTTGAGTATCTGGAGCATCAGCATTTGTTGGTTCGATTACAGGCTCAAAATGTCCAGAAACCTTTGTCTGAAACTTGTCAGTCTATTCTTGTTCTGAGAAATTAAGGCTATTCCATGCGAGAAATTGCCAAGAAACTGAAGATCTCATACAACGCTGTGTAGTACTCCCTTCACAGAACAGCGCAAACTGGCGCTGACCAGAATAGAAAGAGTAGTGGGAGGCCCCGGTGCACAACTGAGCAAGAGGACAAGTACATTAGAGTGTCTAGTTTGAGAAACAGATGACTCACAAGTCCTCAACTGGCAGCATCATTAAATAGTACCTGCAAAACACCAGTCTCAACATCAACAGTGAAGAGGCGACTCCGGGATGCTGGCCTTCTAGGCAGAGTTGCAAAGAAAAAGACATATCTCAGACTGGCCAATCAAAATAAAAGATTAAGATGGACAAAAGAACACACACTGGACAGAGGAACTCTGCCTAGAAGGCCAGCATCTCGGAGTTGCCTCTTCACTGTTGATGTTGAGACTGGTGTTTTGCGGGTACTATTTAATTTTCTCCTGTGATAGGAGAAAACTGAGGAAGGATGAACAACGTTTAGTTACTCCACAATACTAACCTAATTGACAGAGTGAAAAGAAGTAAGTATTCCTAAACATGTATCTTGTTTGATATGTAAAGTAACTCTGCCCAAAAATTAGGCATAGCAATACATTTTTTTTGTCCTGAACACAAAGTGATATGCTCGGGGCAAATCCAATACAACATATAACTGAGTACCACTCTCCATATTATCGATCATAGTGAGGGACTGTAATGGGTATGCTTGTAATCGTTATGGACTGGGGAATGTTTCCGAATAAAAAAGAAACAGAATGGAGCTAAGCACAGGAAAACCTGGATCAGTCTGCTTTTCACCACACACTGTGAGATGAAATCACCTTTCAGCAGGACAATAACCGAAAATACAAGGCAAATCTACACTGGAGTTACTTAGAAGACAGTGAATGTTCCTGAGCGACTTAAATCTAGTTGAAAATCTATCTCAAGACTTGACAATGGTTGTCAAGCAATGATAAACAACCAATTAGACAGAGCTTCAATAGTTTTGAAAATAATAATGGGCAAATGTTGCACAATCCAGGTGTTGAAAGCTCTTAAAGACTTACCCAGAAAGACTCTGTACAGCTGTAATTGCTGCCAAAGGTGCTTCTACAAATTATTGACTCAGGGGTGTAAACACTTATGTAAATGAGACATTTCTGCATTTCATTTTCACTAAATTTGCAAACATTTCTGAAAACATGTTTTCACTTTGTCATTATGGGGTATTGTGCGTAGATGGGTGAGAAAAAACATATATTTAATCAATTTTAAATTCTGGCTGTAACACAACAAGATGTGAAATAAGTCAAGGGTATGAATACTTTATGAAGGCACTGTATCAAACAACTACAGGCTCCATGGAAATTCACAGCCACAACGATTTACATGGCTCCTCAGAAGCTCATCTTTTAGCAGTGGATGATTAAGGCAAACGAGAATTGTGTCATCCACCCTATCATCGCATCATTACTGGCCCCACACTCTCATTCCAAACCAGCAGCACAGAAAATGAACCCGATTTCCAGTCGTTTTTGGTCATATTTGTCCCTCAGTTTTTGAGAGAGTATTGAATAGCCACAAGCAAGTGCAGCTCCTCCTTAAATAATAATAACATCAAGTTCCTTCTCTTACTTCTGTGCCTACAAGCGGCGGGCGGGCAGGCAGCGGGCGGGCCGGCGGCACGCGACACGGCTGCTCGGCTTGGGGAATGAATTTCATTTGGAACCACATGAGAGTTATTGGTTGAGGCTCAGAGCGCAGTGGTGAATTGAAATGGCTGCTAGGCACGAGGGCTCGGCTGTCTGTCTGGCTCCCAGGCGAGCCCTCTGAACATTAGAGCAGGCAGTGTCCTGATGGGACCAGGCACAAAATGTCATGATGTTGTCTGCAATGGGTGGAGGAGAGGGGGAGAGAGGAGAGGAGACGGAGGGAGAGGAGAGGAGATGGAAGGAGAGGAGACGGAGGGAGAGGAGAAGGTAGGAGACCAGAAGGAGGGGGAGAGAGGAGAAAGAGTGGGAGGAGTGTAGAAAGAGGGGGAAGAGAGGGGGGTTCGATCATGTATTTTCAGATCAATATTGAATGTGATTGAGTGCTGCCTAGCCTAGAGGTGGGAGCAAGTCACCATTATTTGAGTCACAAGCAAGTCTCAAGTAACAAGGGCCAAGTCTCATATCGAGTGCCAAGTAGAAAGTCCAAGTCGTGCATTCTATCAGCAAGTCAAGTCGAGTTGAGTAGCACACACACACACAAAAATCTATACAGGCAATGACTCAACTACAAATCTTTGTCTATTTTTTGAGGCTACCAAACAGCCCTTTTGATGATTTTGTATACACATTTTGAGCCTATTTAGCCTAATAATATATTTGGACAACAAATTCCAAATTAAAGCTTCATAAATTAATGATACATTTCCAGCAATTTGGACATACCAAAAGACCAGTAGGCCTATGCTAGTAATTGTTGGTTGATGCCTAATTGCTGGTGAGGTTGCAAAGTAAAGGTTCATATTCTTGATCACCAAACTACACTATATATACAAAGGTATGTGGACACCCCTTCAAATTAGTGGATTCTGCTATTTCAGCCACAACTGGTGCTGACAGGTGTAAAAAAATCGAGCATAAAGCAATGCAATCTCCATATACAAACACTGGCAGTAGAATGGCCTTACTGGAGTGACCTCTGAGTGACTATCAACGTGGCACCGTCATAGGATGCCACCTTTCCAACAAGTCAATTTGTAACATTTCTGCCCTGGCAGAGCTACCCCGGTCTACTGTAAGTGCTGTTATTGTGATGTGGAAATATCTAGGAGCAACAATGGTTCAGCTGCGAAGGGGTAGGCCACACAAGCCGACAGAATGGGACCGCAGAGTGCTGTAGCGCTTAATGTGTCAAAATCGTCTGTCTTTGGTTTCAACACTCACTACCGAGTTCCAAACTGCCACTGGAAGCAATGTCAGCGCACTAACTTTTCGTCGGGAGTGTCATGAAATGTGTTTCCATGGCTGAGCAGCTGCACACAAGCCTAAGATCACCATGCGCAATGCCAAGCGTTGGCTGGAGTGGTGTAATGCTCACCGCCATTGGACTCTGGAGTGGTGGTAATGCGTTCTCTGGAGTGATGAATGTTTGGGGGATGCCAAGAGAACTCTAGCCGCCCGTATGCATATTGCCAACTGTAAAGTTTGGTGGAGTAGAAATAGTGGTATGGGGCTGTTTTTCAAGGTTCAGGCACATTAGTTCCAATAAAGTGACATCTTAAAACATCTACATTTAAATGGTATTAATATTAATTTGCATATATTTCCGTTAATTCCCATATATTCCCGTTAATTCCCACCGAAAGTTTCCACCTCTGAATATTCCCCAAAATGTGCAACCGAGGGCACACACTTCATAGTCGGCTTAAATTGAAGATGTGGCAAATAGAAGTGGCAATATCGTCTGCTATTATCCTCAGTAATTTTCCATCCAAGTTGTCAGACCCTGGTGGCTTGTCATTGTCGATAGACAACAATTATTTTTTTTACCTCTTCCACACTAACTTTACGGAATTTTAAATTACAATGCTTGTCTTTCATAATTTGGTCAGATATACTTGGATGTGTAGTGGCAGCATTTGTTGTTGTCATGTTATGCCTAAATTTGCAAATCTTGCCAATGAAAAAATCATTAAATTTAGTTGGCAATATCAGTGGGTTTTGTGATGAATGAGCCATCTGTTTCAATAAATGATGGAGCTGAGTTTGCCTTTTTTCGCCGGTTTCATTTAAGGTGCTCCCAAGATTTTTACTATAATTCTTTATTTCCTTTATCTTGGTTTCATAGCGTAGTTTCTTCTTCTCTTTATTCAGTTTTGTCACGCCCTGGTCTTAGTATTTTGTGTTTTTTTTTTTTTTTTGGTCAGGCCAGGGTGTGACATGGGTTATTTATGTGGTGTGTTTTGTCAATTTTTTTTTGTAGGTTATGGGATTGTGGTGTAGTATAGTTGTCTAGAAAAGTCTATGGTTGCCTGGAGTGGTTCTCAATCAGAGGCAGGTGTTTATCGTTGTCACTGATTGGGAACCATATTTAGGCAGCCATATTCTTTCAGTGTTTCGTGGGTGATTGTTCCTGTCTCTGTGTTTGTTTGCACCAGATAGGCTGTTTAGGTTTTGTTCGTCTTTATTAAAAAGATGTATGAAGATAACCATGCTGCATTTTGGTCCTCCTCTCTTTCGACGGAAGAAAACCCTAACAAGTTTAGTCACATGATTTCTCAATCTGCAATAAGTTTGCCAATCGGTTGTGCAGCCAGACTTATTTGCCATTCCTTTTGCATCATCCCTCTCAACCATACAAATGTTCAATTTCTCATCAATTCACGGGGATTGAACAGTTTTTAGTGATTTTCTTAATGGGTGCATGCTTATTAGCAACTGGAATAAGCAATTGCATAAATGTGTCAATTGCTGTGTCTGTTTGTTCCTCATTACACACCATGGACCAACAGATATTCTTTACATCAATAACATAGGAATCACTACAAAACGTATTGTATGACCTCTTATACACTATATTAGGCCTAGCCTTTGGAACTTTGGTTTTCCTAGATATGGCTACTATTGTGTGATCACTGCATCCAATGGATTTGGATACTGCTTTCAAGCAAATTTCTGGAGCATTTGTAAAGATCAATACATGTTAATGATGTCATTGCTGTGCTGTTTGTAACTACCCTGGTAGGTTGACTGATAACCCGATGCAGGCACTGGTTACAGTTTGAAGCTTTTTCTTGAGTGGGCAGCTTGTTGAAAGCCAGTCAATATTTAAATCACTCAGAAAATATACCTCTCTTTTAATATCACACACATTATCAAGCATTTCACACGTCATCCACATACTGACTGTCAGCACTTGGTCTATAGCAGCTTTCCATCAGAATGGGCTTTAGGTGAGGCAGATGAACCTGTAGCCATATTACTTCAACAGTATTTGATATGAGATCCTCTCTAATCTTTACAGGAATGTGGTTCTGAATATAAACAGCAACACCTCCACCATTGGCATTTCTATCTTTTCTATAAAAGTTATAACCTTGTATTGCTACCACTGTATCATCAAATGTATTATCTAAGTGAGTTTCAGAGCTAGTCAGAATATGAATGTCATCTGTTACTGGCAAATTATTGATTTCATTGACAATGTTTCCTAAGCTACATATAAACTCAGCAAAAACGAAATGTCCCTTTTTCAGGACCGTGTCTTTCAAAGATAATTTGTAAGAATCCAAATAACTTCACAGATCTTCATCAGATCTGTTTCCCAGGCTTGTTCAATGAACCTAAAACAATTATTGAACATGCACCTGTGTAATGGTCGTTAAGACACTAACAGCTTACTGAACTGTAGGCAATTAAGGTCACAGTTATGAAAACTTAGGACATGAAAGAGGCCTTTCTACTGACTCTGAAAAACACCAAAAGAAAGATGCCCAGGGTCCCTGCTCATCTGCGTGAATGTGCCTTAGGCATGCTGCAGGGAGGCATGAGGACTGCAGATGTGGCCTGGGCAATAAATTGCAATGTCCGTACTGTGAGACGCCTAAGACAGCGCTACAGGGAGACAGGACGGACAGCTGATCGTCCTCCTCTGCCTGCCCTCGACTTGCCCTTTGCCTGCCCCTTTATTATAATAAATATTCAGGGTTTCGTACTATCCACCTCCTGTGTCTGCATCTGGGTCATATACTGAGTCGGGATGCAAGATGTCTCTTATGACCTACAGTAAAGGCAATCAACTGCACAACATCACGTCCATGTAGCTGGTGAACAAACAATAGAACTGTGTCACCGGAATTCATTGTCATTAATTACCATGGCAAATATACAGTACAAACCACAGTGTTGTTGATAACTATTACAAGAACATGTGTGTATCTGGAAAACTGGAGCATAATTAAATGCATAATTGAATTTAAATTGGTCAATATCATGATTATACAGCATATTAATAAGAGTTTGAAGACAATAGATCACTCAGAGCAATATACTGTATCATGCAAATGCTTTGTATGCCCATACATTATGTAAAGATCAAAGGCACTTTGAAAGGCAGTGTGATCTCCATAAATCATCAACATAAAACTGTACAGCAATCTGCATTCTATTACAATTATAACAACAATAGATGTTAAAAAGAAACACATGTATGATGACAAGCAATAAACATGATGGTAAAACTTACCCATTATTCAAATCTCAAGGCGACTTTACTTGGGACTGAATAAAGAAACATGATTAGAATTCTGTTTAGAATTCCCCTTACACGCCTCTTTTCTGCCCAGACACTGTGCCCACTCCACCCGCCGCAGTCAACAATGAAAAGTCTTTACCCAAATACCAGGGTTTATTACTGATGCACAAAAACCAAGCCAAATTGAAACCTGCCAAAATACAAGCTATTACACACTGTGCAAAGATCAAAGTGAATGGGCTTGGCAAATATTGGAAGTAAAGGAGCTTTGTTTAATTTACATCTACTGGGACTTACCCAGACCTGCCATTCATCATGCAAATATCTGTCTCTGCTGCCAGCTCACACAGCCATAACAAAACACCCACCAAACACCCTTGCACACGCACACACGCATACACATATCATAGACAAACACACATACACACACCTATACAAGCACGTGCAAACACACACACACACACACACACATGCACAGACATGCCCCAAAACAATCTTGCTGTAACTTCTTAAATTAAAGTTCAAATTAGATTTTGATTGAATTAAATATGATACAGGCTTAGGCCAGGTTGAGATGCCAGCTGCCTGGTCTTTGAGAAAGGAACATGTGAATGGTCATGCTGATGAACCATCGGTGAACATGTTGTTTATCCCCTACCAGTGCAGCTCTACATGTACAGTTTAAGTCGGAAGTTTTCATACACTTAGGTTGGAGTCATTAAAACTCATTTTTCAACCACTCCACAAATTTCTTGTTAACAAATTATAGTCTTTGCAAGTCGGTTAGGACATCTACTTTGTGCATGACACAAGTAATTTTTCCAACAATTGTTTACAGACAGATTATTTCACTTATAATTCACTGTTTCACAATTCCAGTGGGTCAGAAGTTTACATACACTAAGTTGAATGTGCCTTTAAACAGCTTGGAAAATTCCAGAAAATTATGTCTTGGCTTTAGAAGCTTCTGATAGGCTAATTGACATTATTTGAGTCAATTGGAGGTGTACTTGTGGCTGAAATTTCAAGGCCTACCTTCAAACACAGTGCCTCTTTGCTTGACATCATCGGGAAATCAAAATAAGTCAGTCAAGACCTCAGAAAACAAATTGTAGACCTCCACAAGTCTGGTTCATCCTTGGGAGCAATTTCCAAACACTTGAAGGTACCACTTTCATCTGTACAAATAATAGCACGCATGGGACCACGCAGCCGTCATACCGCTCAGGAAGGAGATGCGCTCTGTCTCCTAGAGATAACCGTACTTTCGTGCAAAAAGAGCAAATCAATCCCAGAACAACAGCAAAGGACCTTGTGAAGATGCTGAAGGAAACAGGTACAAAAGTATCTATATCCACAGTAAAACGAGTCCTATATCGACATGACCCGAAAGGCTGCTCAGCAAGAAAGAAGACACTGCTCTAAAACCGCCATAAAAAAGCCAGACTACGGTTTGAAACTTCACATGGGGACAAAGGTCGTACTTTTTGGAGAAATGTCCTCTGGTCTGATGAAACAAAATATAACTTTTTGGCCATAATGACCGTCGTTATGTTTGGAGGAAAAAGGGGGACGCTTTGCAACCTGAAGAACACCATTCCAACCATGAAGCACGGGGGTGGCAGCATCATGTTGTGGGGGTGCTTTGCTATAGGAGGGACTGGTGCACTTCAGAAAATAGATGGCATCATGAGGGTGGAAAATGACGTGGATATATTGAAGCAACATCTCAAGACATCAGTCAGGAAGTCAAAGCTTGGTCAGAAATGGGTCTTCCAAATGGACAATGACCCCAAGCATACTTCCAAAGTTGTGGCAAAATGGCTTAAGGACAACAAAGTCAAGGTATTGGAGTGGCCATCACAAAGCCCTGGCCTCAATCCTATAGAAAATGTGTGGGCAGAACTGAAAAAGCATGTGCGAGCAAGGAGACCTCCAAACCTGACTCAGTTACACCAGCTCTGTCAGGAGGAATGGACCGAAATTCACCCAACTTGTTGTGGGAAGCTTGTGGAAGGCTACCCAAAACATTTGATACAAGTTAAACAATTAAAGGCAATGCTACCAAATACTAATTGAGTGTATGTAAACTTCTGACCCACTGGGAATGTGCCCCCAGGTGGTGAGGGTAGGCAACAACATCGCCACCCCGCTGATCCTCAACACTGGGGCCCCACAAGGGTGCGTTCTGAGCCCTCTCCTGTACGCCCTGTTCACCCACGACTGCGTGGCCATGCACGCCTCCAACTCAATCATCAAGTTTGCGGACGACACAACAGTGGTAGGCTTGATTACCAACAACGACGAGACGGCCTACAGGGAGGAGGTGAGGGCCCTCGGAGTGTGGTGTCAGGAAAATAACCTCACACTCAACGTCAACAAAACTAAGGAGATGATTGTGGACTTCAGGAAACAGCAGTGGGAACACCCCCCTATCCACATCGATGGAACAGTAGTGGAGAGGGTAGTAAGTTTTAAGTTCCTCGGCGTACACATCACAGACAAACTGAATTGGTCCACACAGACAGCATCGTGAAGAAGGCGCAGCAGCGCCTCTTCAACCTCAGGAGGCTGAAGAAATTCGGCTTGTCACCAAAAGCACTCACAAACTTCTACAGATGCACAATCGAGAGCATCCTGTCGGGCTGTATCACCGCCTGGTACGGCAACTGCTCCGCCCACAACCGTAAGGCTCTCCAGAGGGTAGTGAGGTCTGCACAACGCATCACCGGGGGCAAACTACCTGCCCTCCAGGACACCTACACCACCCGATGTCACAGGAAGGCCATAAAGATCATCAAGGACAACAACCACCCGAGCCATTGCCTGTTCACCCCGCTATCATCCAGAAGGCGAGGTCAGTACAGGTGCATCAAAGCTGGGACCGAGAGACTGAAAAACAGCTTCTATCTCAAGGCCATCAGACTGTTAAACAGCCACCACTAACATTGAGTGGCTGCTGCCAACACACTGACTCAACTCCAGCCACTTTAATAATGGGAATTGATGGGAAATGATGTAAAATATATCACTCGCCACTTTAAACAATGCTACCTAATATAATGTTTACATACCCTACATTATTCATCTCATATGTATACGTATATACTGTACTCTATATCATCTACTGCATCCTTATGTAATACATGTATCACTAGCCACTTTAACTATGCCACTTTGTTTACATACTCATCTCATATGTATATACTGCACTCAATACCATCTACTGTATCTTGCCTATGCCGCTCTGTACCATCACTCATTCATATATCTTTATGTACATATTCTTTATCCCCTTACACTTGTGTCTATAAGGTAGTAGTTTTGGAATTGTTAGCTAGATTACTTGTTGGTTATTACTGCATTGTCGGAACTAGAAGCACAAGCATTTCGCTACACTCGCACTAACATCTGCTAACCATGTGTATGTGACAAATAAAATTTGATTTGATTTGATTTGATTTTGAAAGGAATAAAAGCTTAAATAAATCACTCTCTACTATTATTCTGACATTTCACATTCTTAAAATACAGTGGTGATCCTAACTGATCTAAGACAGGGATTTTTTACTCTGATTAAATGTCAGGAATTGTGAAACTGAGTTGAAATGTATTTGTCCAAAGGCGCATGTGAACTTCCGACCCCAACTGTATGTGCTAAATGCACTGATACTAGTACTGACAGAGTCCCCCAAAACCACTGGCCACTGACCAATGGCTTTTAGCACAAACTCATCAGTAAAGGCTGAGGTGTGGACTCGATAGACTTGACATAAAATAAAATAACATGAGACTCAAGACTCGGGACTCTACTTTGATTTCAGACTGATGAGTTGAAATTATCTGGCCAGGTTTTGTAACGTTTTGTCACTGATTTTGTGGCACAGTCTCCACGGATTACTCTTCACACAGCCAGAGACAGTATCTCAGTTGCATAGAACAGATTGGCTAGTGAAATGCACATTCGGCCCTCTGATTGGCCCAGAAAACGGTCAATCAACACAGGTCAGATGAGCTAGAGCAGTGAGAAGGTTTTGGGGGTTGCTAAGCTTCCCAGTAAAGCAATGAAAGTAAGTAAGAATCCCAGAAGAAAAGTGCTCAAAATACCCAGAGTTAATAAACTCAGCAAAATAGAAATGTCCTCTCGTCACAGTGTCAACTGTGTTTATTTTCAACAAACTTAACATGTATAAATATTTGTATGAACATAACAAGATTCAACAACTGAGACATATGTGTCCCTGAACAAAGAGGGGGGTGTCAAAATCAAAAGTAACAGTCAGTATCTGGTGAGGCCACCAGCTGCATTAAGTACTGCAGTGCATCTCCACCTCATGGACTGCACCAGATTTGCCAGTTCTTGCTGTGAGATGTTACCCCACTCATCCACCAAGACACCTGCAAGTTCCCAGACATTTCTGGGGGAATGGCCCTAGTCCTCACCCTCCGATCCAACAGGTCCCAGACGTGCTCAATGGGATCGAAATCCGGGCTTTTCGCTGGCCAAAACACTGACATTCCTGTCTTGTAAACAATCACGCACAGAATGAGCAGTATGGCTGGTGGTATTGTCATGCTGGAGGGTCATGTCAGGATGAGCCTGCAGGAAGGGTACCACATGAGGGAGTAGTATATCTCCCTTGTAACGCACTGGGTTGAGATTGCCTGCAATGACAACAAGCTCAGTCCGATTATGCTGTGACACACCGCCTCAGACCATGACGGACCCTCCACCTCCAAATCGATTCCATTCCAGAGTACAGGCCTCGGTGTAACGCTCATTCCTTCAATGATAAACGCAAATCCAACCATCAACCCTGGTGAGACAAAACCACGACTCGTCAGTGAAGAGCACTTTTTGCCAGTCCTGTCTGGTCCCACGACGGTGGGTGAGGGCCCATAGGCGACGTTGTTGCCGTTAATGTCTGGTGAGGACCTGCCATACAACAGGCCTACAAGCCCTCAGTCCAGCCTCTCTCAGCCTATTGCGGACAGTCTGAGTACTGATGAAGAGATTGTGCGTTCCTGGTTAACTCGGGCAGTTGTTGTTGCCATCCTGTACCTGTCCCGCAGGTGTGATGTTCGGATGTACCGATCCTGTGCAGGTGTTGTTACACGTGGTCTGCCACTGCGAGGACAATCAGCTGTCCATCCTGTAGCGCTGTCTTAGTCTAACAGTACGGACATTGCAATTTATTGCCCTGGATGTCCTCATGCCTCCTTGCAGCATGCCTAAGGCACGTTCACGCAGATGAACAGGGACCCTGGGCATCTTTCTTTTGGTGTTTTTCAGAGTCAGTAGAAAGGCCTCTTTAGTGTTCATAACTGTGACCTTAATTGCCTACCGTCTGTTAGCTGTTAGTGTCTTAATGACCGTTCCACAGGTGCATGTTCACTAATTGTTTATGGTTCATTGAACAAGCATGGGAAACAGTGTTTAAACCCTTTGTAATGAAGATCTGTGAAGTTGTTTGGATTTTTACAAATTATCCTTGAAAGAGTTTACATCTGCCCTTTATACAAACATACATGCTTGCACCATATATTCTGGGTTCTTTAAGTATGCAGCAGACATGATATCTTTCATATCTGTAGAATAGTCTTAGTATATTTCTGCTTCATCATGTATGACCTGGTTTATGGACAACAAAGAATCTTGGCAAGACTTACTACCCCCCCCCCGTTCCTCATCTCTGGGATGGATGCCATGTTCCAGCAGGTAAAGGTGGAGTGATGGCAGTGTCCCTGAGCAAAGCATTACAAATATATGGGTACAGCCACCAGCCACCATACCTTTCCCTCTCCTGAAGATTATAGACTGACTGTTGAGGTGATGAGCAAAAAGCAAGCAGCTGTTGTTTAACAACAAGCCTGTCTGAACTAGCTGAAGATATGTCTGACAGCACACTATGACTATTGATTGCCATTGAAGGTAGTTGTCTCCCAGATCTTTCATGCAGAACCATGATGGTACAGGCAACAGTTTATGAATGAGGCATTGGACTCTCAATCACGAGCCGGAGCCATAGAACAATAATTAACTTCCTCCCATGATGCACCACTGGCCCTGGGTCGCAACGTGGATCATTTAAAGAGTGGAAAAGTAATTCGTTATCGTCACTGAAACTTCACAGGACAACGATGACAAGAGTAGAATATGAGGACATGTATGAGAATATGAGGAAGAAAAGTTTAGTTTAATTTTGGCATAAGATAACTGACAATGCATGAGAAGGCTTAGACAAAGGCATTTATCACTCTTTCCGCTAAACTAGTTGTCTGCCTAATTGTCAGTAGACTGGACTTGATACAGCAACAGCACCTCTCTTTGGGCTGGTAGATTACTACAGGCTTCATAAATACCACCGAAATGAACTTGTCGTGAATGATGGGTCGGGATCCTGTGATCAAAGGAGTGTTGAAAATGTAAACCTGTTCACAAACCACATATATCGCCCTTACCTCTGAAACAGCTTTCAAACAGCTTCCTTTGATTGAGTGACTTCAAGTGATTATTAAGGTGTAGGTGTCTGCATCACTTCCAATCCCCCATTTATTTTTTAGCAAATATATTCAGGACCAGATGAAACTTTGGACACACCTGCTCATTCAAGGGTTTTTCTAAATTTGTACTATTTTCTACATTGTAGAATTATAGTGAGGACATCAAAACTATGAAATAACATATATGGAATCATGTAGTAACCAAAAAAGTGTTAAACAAATCAAAATATATTTTATATTTCAGATTCAAAGTAGCCACCCTTTGCCTTGATGACAGCTTTGCACACTCTTGGCATTCTCTCAATCAGCTTCAGGAGGAAGGCTTTCCCAACAGTCTTGAAGGACTTCCCACGTATGCTTTTCCTTCACTCTGCGGTCCAACTCATCCCAAACCATCTCAATTTGGTTGAGGTCAGGTGATTGTGGAGGCCAGGTCATCTGAAGCAGCACTGCATCACACTCCTTCTTGGTCAAATAGCCCTTACACAGCCTGGAGGTGTGTTTTGGGGTCATTGTCCTGTAGAAAAACAAACGATAGTCTCACTAAGCGCAAACCAGATGGGATGGCGTATTGCGGCAGAATGCTTTGGTAGCCATGCTGGTTAAATAAATCACAGACGG
Organism: Oncorhynchus tshawytscha; assembly: GCF_018296145.1. Classification (NCBI taxonomy): domain Eukaryota; kingdom Metazoa; phylum Chordata; class Actinopteri; order Salmoniformes; family Salmonidae; genus Oncorhynchus; species Oncorhynchus tshawytscha. Next base: position 20,168,682 of record NC_056459.1, read on the forward strand.
TGTCACCAGCAAAGCACACCCACACCATCACACCTCCGCCTACATGCTTCACGGTGGGAACCACACATGCAGGGATCATCCGTTCACCTACTCTGCATCTTACTGATGGCAGTTGGAACCAGAAATCTCAAATTTGGACTCATCAGACAAAATGACAGATTTCCACTGGTCTAATGTCCATTGCTCGGGTTTCTTGAGTCAAACAAGTCTCTTCTTCTTATTGGTGTCCTTTAGTAGTGGTTTCTTTGCAGATATTCGACCATGACGGCCTGATTCACAAAGTCTCCTCTGAACAGTTGATGTTGAGATGTGTCTGTTACTTGAACTCTGTGAAGCATTTATTTGGGCTGCAATCTGAGGTACGATTAACTCTTATGAACTTATCCTCTGCAGCAGAGGTAACTCTGGGTCCTCATGAGAGCCAGTTTCATCATAGCGCTTGATGGTTTTTGCGACTGCACCTGATGGTTTTTGCGACTGCACCTGATGGTTTTTGCAACTGCATCTGATGGTTTTTGCGACTGCACCTGATGGTTTTTGCGACTGCACTTGATGGTTTTTGCGACTGCACTTGATGGTTTTTGCGACAGCACCTGATGGTTTTTGCAACTGCACCTGATGGTTTTTGCGACTGCACCTGATGTTTTTTGCGACTGCACTTGAAGTAACTTTCAAAGTTTCCGCATTGACTGACCTTCATGTCTTAAAGTGATGATAAACTGTCGTTTCTCTTTGCTTTTTTGAGCTATTTTTGCCATAATATAGACTTGGTCTTTACCCAAATAGAGCTATCTTCTGTATTCGACCCCTACCTTGTCACAACACAACTGCTTGCCTCAAAGGCATTAAGAAGGAAAGTAATTCCACAAATTAACTTTTAACAAGGTACACCTGTTAATTGAGATGCATTCCAGTGACTACCTCAAGAAGCTGGCTGAGAGAATTTTTGTATTTTTTATTTCCCCTTTATTTAACCAGGTAGGCAAGTTAAGAACAAGTTCTCATTTACAATTGCGACCTGGCCAAGATAAAGCAAAGCAGTTTGACACATACAATAACACAGAGTTACACATGGAGTAAAACAAACATAGAGTCAATAATACAGCAGAAAAATAAGTCTATATACAATGTGAGCAAATGAGGTGAGATAAGGGAGGTAAAGGTTTAAAAAAAAGGCCATGGTGGCGAAATTAATACAATATAGCAAGTAAAACACTGGAATGGTAGATTTGCAGTGGAAGAATGTGCAAAGTAGAGATAGAAATAATGGGGTGCAAAGGAGCAAAATAAATAAATACAGTAGGGGGAGAGGTAGTTGTTTGGGCTAAATTATAGATGGGCTATGTACAGGTGCAGAATCTGTGAGCTGCTCTGACAGCTCAAAGCTAGTGAGGGAGATAAGTGTTTCCAGTTTCAGAGATTTTTGTAATTCGTTCCAGTCATTGGCATCAGAGAACTGGAAGAAGAAGTGGCCAAAGTAAGAATTGGTTTTGGGGGTGACCAGAGAGCACGTGCTATGAGTGGGTGCTGCTATGGTGACCAGCGAGCTGAGATAAGGGGGGACTTTACCTAGCAGGGTCTTGTAGATGACCTGGAGCCAGTGGGTTTGGCGATGAGTATGAAGCGAGGGCCAGCCAACGAGAGCGTACAGGTCGCAGTGGTGGGTAGTATATGGGGCTTTGGTGACATTACGGATTGCACTGTGATAGACTGCAACCAATTTATTGAGTAGGGTATTGGAGGCTATTTTGTAAATGACATCGCCGATGTCGAGGATTTTACAAGGGTATGTTTGGCAGCATGAGTGAAGGATGCTTTGTTGCAAAATAGAAAGCCAATTCTAGATTTAACTTTGGATTGGAGATGTTTGATGTGAGTCTGGAAGGAGAGTTTACAGCTCTGAAACCAGATTGCATAGCGGAGAAGGTATGGTGGGATTCGAAATGGTCGGTAATCTGTTTGTTGACTTGGCTTTTGAAGACCTTAGAAAAGCAGGGTAGGATAGATATGGGTCTGTAGCACTTTGGGTCAAGAGTGTCCCCCCTCCCTTTGAAGAGGGGAATGACCGCAGCTGCTTTCCAATCTTTGGGAATCTCAGACGATACAAAAGAGAGGTTGAACAGGCTAGTAATAGGGGTTGCAACAATTTTGGCAGATAAATTAAGAAAGAGAGGGTCCAGATTGTCTAGCCTGGCTGATTTGTAGGGGTCCAGATTTTGCAGCTCTTTCAGAACATCAGCTATCTGGATATGGGTGAAGGAAAAATGGTGGGGGCTTGGGCGGGTTGCTGTGGAGGGTGCCGGGCAGTTGACCGGGGTAGGGGTAGCCAGGTGGAAAGCATGGCCAGCCATAGAGAAATGCTTATTGAAATTCTCAATTATAGTGGATTTGTCGGTTGTAACAGTGTTTCCTAGCCTCAGAGCAGTGGGTAGCTGGGATGAGGTGCTCTTATTCTCCAAGGACTTTACAGTGTCCCAGAACTTTTTTGAGTTTGTACTGCAGGATGCAGTTCTGTTTAAAAAAGCTAGCCTTAGCTTTCCTAACTGCCTGTGAATATTGGTTCCGAACTGAAAAGTTGCATATCACAGGGGCTATTCGATGCTAATGCAGAACGCCACAGGATGTTTTTGTGCTGGTCAAGGGCAGACAGGTCTGGAGTGAACCAAGGGCTATATCTATTCCTGGTTCTACATTTTTTGAATGGGGCATATATATACAGTGGGGAGAACAAGTATTTGATACACTGCCGATTTTGCAGGTTTTTCTACTTACAAAGCAGGTAGATGTCTGTCATTTTTATCATAGGTACACTTCAACTGTGAGAGACGGAATCTAAAACAAAAATCCATAAAATCACATTGTATGATTTTTAAGTAATTAATTTGCATTTTATTGCATGACATAAGTATTTGAAAAATCAGAAAAGCAGAACTTAATATTTGGTACAGAAACCTTTGTTTGGAATTACAGAGATCATACGTTTCTTGTAGTTCTTGACCAGGTTTGCACACACTGCAGCAGGGATTTTGGCCCACTCCTCCATACAGACCTTCTCCAGATCCCTCAGGTTTCGGGACTGTCGCTGGGCAATACGGACTTTCAGCTCCCTCCAAAGATTTTCTATTGGGTTCAGGTCTGGAGACTGGCTAGGCCACTCCAGGACCTTGAGATGCTTCTTACGGAGCCACTCCTTAGTTGCCCTGGCTGTGTGTTTCGGGTCATTGTCATGCTGGAAGACCCAGCCACGACCCATCTTCAATGCTCTTACTGAGAGAAGGAGGTTGTTGGCCAAGATCTCGCGATACATGGCCCCATCCATCATCCCCTTAATATGGTGCAGTCGTCCTGTCCCCTTTGCAGTAAAGCATCCCCAAAGAACGATGTTTCCACCCCCATGCTTCACGGTTGGAATGGTGTTCTTGGGGTTGTACTCATCCTTCTTCCTCCTCCAAACAAGTTCTATTTTTGTCTCATCAGACCACATGACCTTCTCCCATTCCTCCTCTGGATCATCCAGATGGTCATTGGCAAACTTCAGACGGGCCTGGACATACGCTGGCTTGAGCAGGGGGACCTTGCGTGTGCTGCAGGATTTTAATCCATGACGGCGTAGTGTGTTACTAATGGTTTTCTTTGAGACTGTGGTCCCAGCTCTCTTCAGGTCATTGTCCAGGTCCTGCCGTGTAGTTCTGGGCTGATCCCTCACCTTCCTCATGATCATTGATGCCCCACGAGGTGAGATCTTGCATGGAGCACCAGAACAAGGGTGATTGACCGGCCTCTTGAACGTCTTCAATTTTCTAATAATTGCGCCAACAGTTGATGCCTTTTCACCAAGCTGCTTGCCTATTGTCCTGTAGCCCATCCCAGCCTTGTGCAGGTCTACAATTTTATCCCTGATGTCCTTACACAGCTCTCTGGTCTTGGCCATTGTGGAGAGGTTGGAGTCTGTTTGATTGAGTGTGTGGACAGCTGTCTTTTATACAGGTAATGAGTTCAAACAGGTGCAGTTAATACAGATTATGAGTGGAGAACAGGAGGGCTTCTTAAAGAAAAACTAACAGGTCTGTTAGAGACGGAATTCTTACTGGTTGGTAGGTGATCAAATACTTATGTCATGCAATAAAATGCAAATTAATTACTTAAAAATCATACAATGTGATTTTTGTTTTTAGATTCCTTCTCTCACAGTTGAAGTGTACCTTTGATAAAAATTACAGACCTCTACATGCTTTGTAAGTAGGAAAACCTGCAAAATCGGCAGTGTATCAAATAGTTGTTCTCCCCACTGTATATAGTACCAGTCAAACGTTTGGACACACCTCATTCAAGGGTTTTTCTTTATTTTGACTATTTTCTACATTGTCGAATAATAGTGAAGACATCAAAGCTATGAAATAAGCTATGAAATGTATGGAATCTTGTAGTAACCAAAAAAAGTGTTAAACAAATCAAAATATATTTGAGATTTGAGATTCTTTAAAGTAGCCACGTTTTGCCTTGATGACAGCTTTGCACACTCTCGGCATTCTGAAGCTAACCATAGGCTAGCCAGAAGCTAACCAGAAGCTAACCAGAAGCTAGCCAGAAGCTAGCCAGTTTACTGGCTAACGTTAGTATTCAGCTAGCCACAGTTTGTGGTCATCAGCTATCCTTTAGCTCAAAAAGCTATCGGTAGTTTTGTACAACGCTACTCAGACCAGAACATACCGGTCCTATTTTTCTCTCCCTAACCCCGTATTTCAATCGCAAGCTCTGGACATTTACACCTGGATCTCGCAGCTAGCTAGCTGCTATCCGTGTGACTATTGGCTTACGTCGATCCCCCAGTGCAAACATCAATTATCCCGGAGCTAGCCAGCTGAAGAGTTCCATCAGCCACTTCTGGGCTACAATCACCTATCCGAACCCGTTTTACTGCCGACACGGAGCACCCACCGGGCCTTCACGACTGGACTACCGACGTTATCTGCCCGAGGGAATTATCCAACTGGCCCCTCCGTCGCCACGTTACATTGAACGCCCATCTGCGGCCCGCTAATCGCTAGCTGTCTATCTGAATAGGCTGCTATCTGAATAGGTCTATCGGACAATTTTTTCTTGGGTCACTATACTCACTGGACCCTTATGATCACTCAACTAAGCATGCCTCTCCTTAATGTCAATGCATGCCTCTCCTTGTCCATTGCTGTTCTGGTTAGTGTTTATTGGCTTATTTCACTGTAGAGCCTCTAGCCCTGGTCATTATACCTTATCCAACCTTTCAGTTCCACCACCCACACATGCGATGACATCACTTGGTTTCAATTATATTGCTAGAGACAATATCTCTCTCATCATCACTCAATACCTAGGTTTACCTCCACTGTATTGACATCCTACCATACCTTTGTCTGTACATTATACCTTGAAGCTATTTTATCACCCCCAGAAACCTCCTTTTACTCTCTGTTCCGGACATTCTAGATGACCAATTCTCATAGCGTTTAGCCGTACCCTTATCCTACTCCTCCTCTGTTCCTCTGGGGATGTAGAGGTGAATCCAGGCCCTGCAGTGCCTAGCTCCACTCCTATTCCCCAAGCGCTCTCTTTTGATGACTTCTGTAACTGTAATAGCCTTGGTTTCATGCATGTTAACATTAGAAGCCTCCCCCTAAGTTTGTTTTATTCACTGCTTTAGCACACTCTGCCAACCCGGATATTCTAGCCGTGTCTGAATCCTGGCTTTGGAAGACCACCAAAAATTCTGCCGCGGTCATCCTCCTCTTCAAAGGGGGAGACACTCTAGACCAAAACTGCTACAGACCTATATCTATCCTACCCTGCATCTCTAAGGTCTTCGAAAGCCAAGTTAACAAACAGATTACTGACCATTTTGAATCACATCGTACCTTCTCCGCTATGCAATCTGGTTTCCGAGCTGGTCATGGGTGCACCTCAGCCACGCTCAAGGTCCTTAACGATATCGTAACCGCCATCGATAAGAGACATTACTGTGCAGCTGTATTCATCGACCTGGCCAAGGCTTTTGACTCTGTCAATCACCACATTCTTATTGGCAGACTCAACAGCCTTGGTTTCTCAAATGATTGCCTCGCCTGGTTCACTAACTACTTCTCTGATAGAGTTCAGTGTGTCAAACCGGAGGGCCTGTTGTCCGGACCTCTGGCAGTCTCTATGGGGATGCCACAGGGTTCAATTCTCGGGCCGACTCTCTTCTCTGTATACATCAATGATGTCGCTCTTGCTGCTGGTGATTCTCTAATCCACCTCTAGTCCACCGCAGACAACACCATTCTGTATACTTCTGGCACTTCTTTGGACACTTTGTTGACTAACCTCCAGACGAGCTTCAATGCCACACAACTCTCCTTCCGTGGCCTCCAACTGCTCTTAAACGCAAATAAAACTAAATGCATGCTATTCAACCGATCATTGCCCGCACCTGCCCGCCCATCCAGCATCACTACTTGAACGACTCTGACTTAGAATACGCGGATAACTACAAATACCTAGGTGTCTGGCTAGACTGTAAACTCTCCTTCCAGACTCACATTAAGTATCTTCAATCCAAAATTAAATTTAGAATCGGCTTCCTATTTCGCAACAAAGCTTCCTTCACTCATGCTGCCAAACATACCCTCGTAAAACTGACCATCCTACCGATCCTTGACTTTGGCGATGTCGTCTATTAAATAGTCTTCAACACTCTACTCAGCAAACTGGATGTAGTCTATCACAGTGCCATCCGTTTTGTCACCAAAGCCCCATATATTACCCACCACTGCGACCTGTACGCTCTCGTTGGCTGGCCCTCGCTTCATACTCGTTGCCAAACCCACTGGCTACAGGTTATCTACAAGTATCTGCTCGTTAAAGCCCCGCCCTATCTCAGCTCGCTGGTCACCATAGCAGCACCCACTCATAGCACACGCTCCAGCAGGTATATCTCACTGGTCACCCCCAAAGCCAAATCCTCCTTTGGTCACCTTTCCTTCCAGTTCTCTGCTGCCACTGACTGGAACGAATTTGCAAAAATCACTGAAGCTGGAGATTCCCATCTCCCTCACTAGCTTTTAGAACCAGCTGTCAGAGCAGCTCACAGATCACTGCACCTGTTCATAGCCCATCTGTATACCTCATCCCCATACTGTATTTATTTATTTTGCTCCTTTTGCACCACAGTATCTCTACTTACACATCCATCTTCTGCACATGTACCATTCCAGTGTTTTGTAATTGTAATTACTTCACCACCATGGCCTATTTATTGCCTTAACTCCGTTATTTGACCTTATTTGCACTCACTGTATATAGACTTTGTTTTATTTTTTCTACTGTATTATTGACTCTATGTTTTGTTTATTCCATGTGTAACTCTGTGTTGTTGTATGTGTCGAACTGCTATGCTTTATCTTGGCCAGGTCGCAGTTGCAAATGAGAACTTGTTCTCAACTAGCTTACCTGGTTAAATAAAGGTGAAATATATATATATATACGTATACATACATACAGGAGGAGGGCTGGATTTTAAATGTATTGGCTGGGAAGAGGTTTGGTCAATGGAGGAAGAAGACAGACAGGCAAGGTGATCATACAGAACATGGCTACTGCGTAATATTCTCTGAGATAGATGTGATGTCTGTCTTTGTTTCTGGAACACCATAATAGAGCTGTTTTCCCTCACTAACACAGGCATAATGAGTGCTGCATAAGGGGAACATACCATGCTGTAACATAAGATAAAATGTGTCCATGTGAGGATATCCACTTTTTTAGTTAGTTATTGTAAGGTCATATTGCATGCCATGGGCAGCTGTATTGGTTTTTCATTTCAAGTCAATCATATTTTTCATAGGAATCCAGTTTGCTAGGTACTCTATAAAGTACTTCAATGGTCTACAGACTCCTGACAGGCCAGGTAAGAGTGTTTCAGAAATTGGTGGAATCGCTTGTTGCCCAAACTGTTAGGTTTGTTGTTTGTTGAGGAAAACAAACATTTCTTGGTCGATGTTCTCAGACGTTGATTGATTACTTCCATTGCCCCATGAAGCAGGGTAAAAGTGCATTGAAACAAATACAGTATTCTGCTTTTGTGCTGTTACTAACAATAATAGAAGCTCATCCTGCCGGTGAGCTGTCTATTCTGAGGATGTTGATGACATCACAAGATGCTGATGACAAAGGTCACTTTCATTTCTGTGCACTGTCTGGAGTCCGAGGTGTCAAGATTAGTCACAATTACCATAATTATATCCCTTTTTTAATGGTGGCTACCATGGTAACATGTGTGTATTCTATGTCAGAGCCTACTATGGACATTGTTTTCCTCTTTTATTAACGTTTCTACAGATGCAACAGATGCATGAAACATCCTTACATAATGGCTGTGAATGACACATTTGTCAGGAATAAACGTACTTGCTGTATGTCTGACAATCTTTTGATTTATCCACTTGAGAGGTTCTCATTCTATTTCTCATCTACAGTATGGGTCAAACACAAAGCAATTACAACTAAGCTGAATTCACTTCTGGGAGACAATTGAATTTGTAACTCAGCCACGTCACCTTGGGATTAATTGATTGAGGGTTCTTCAGCAGAACTTTTAAAAATGTGTCTTAATAAATGGAAATGTCTGTCAAGCATCAGCAGAGCACCTGCAGGCAACCTTTTATTCCAACAACTTTATGTGTTTATAATACAGTAAATAGTGGAGGAATTTCAGTTGTATTGGAAATCTCTTCAGTCTCCACTTATTTTCTCTAAAATGAATTGTCAGATTTCTCAGACCTCCCTGGTTTTGTGTGTAATAGTGTAGTTTGGCTGTATTTCCGATTTTGTATATTTTCTTGATTTAAAACAAGCCTCTTTTTCAAGCAGATTCTCCAGATTCGTGTCCCAGTAAATTAATTAGGTATTGTGTTTTGGAATGTCCTGTGCAGTATGTATTTATTACTCATACTCAAAGGTTTATTTTGCCTATTAATACATTCTGTCATTCTGGTGTTGGCTCCAGAACACAGTAGGGGACCAGATTTCTGATTTTGCACATTTGAAAGACGGTCAAACCAAGAGTCATTGCGATAGGAGGGTGTATGCTATTGAACCTGATCTGAAGTCAGCATCACCTTTAGGAAGACCAAGCCCCCTGTGGCAGTCTTTATATTGAATCAATACAATACTTTCACTGCAAGAAATGACCTCCTTGTATAGTTGGTTTTATTGTGTTAGATATCTATATAGAAGAAGAAGAAACAAACTGGTAGCTTTGGTCAAACCGGCCTAACATTCCAATGGTTAGTAGGAAAGATTGGCATGAGACCATCATCTAGCAGGGGTTTGCATTTTTAAACACTGTCAAAATCTCTGAACAACTTTACCGTTGCCCAAATAGCTTTAATCAATCCCCTAAATCTTGGTAGCGTCCCTAAATCTGATTATGTTATAAGATTGCCAGGGTGGTCAGCCAAACGCCTTTAAGTATTTGTTTACAGTGCAAGGATACATCATTGAAATGTATATTGTGGGGTCTGAGAATAGTGATGAATTATGTTTCTGGGTGAAAGCATTGTGAGGTCATTAGCTGCTTTTAGAAAGTCAATTTATTATCCTCTGTGCCAAGTTGCCTTCCTGTTTCTCAAGTCTGATAGCCAATGGAATGGAGGTGTTGGTTCGAACCCAAACTCAGTGTTAATTTGAAGAGGGACCAGCAGCAACAGGGATGTCTGGGTAGAGCAAGGGGAGAGCCCAACTTTTATTAGCATTGGAGAGGATAGTCCTCACACGGGGTACCATTTATGTAGGGGTTGTCCTATTTGTAAGGATGTATTATAATAAGAAATTCTTCACTTATGAATGAGTCATGTGTTTCAATACATTGATACAGCATTATACACTTTGCCTCAGGTACCAAACAGCCACACCTCACAGACTAGGGATGTAAAACAATTTTTTTTAAATGTAATCAAGTTAATTGCAGGATCTGCGGTGATTAATCGCAAATTCTGAATTTGTTCAAATTAAGCTGTAATTTAAGATTTTTAATTTAAAAAAAAAATGTTTTACAGGTATATTGACGTCTGGATTTTGTCTAAAGTAACGGTTATAAAAAGTTGGTAAATTGAGAATGCACACTTTCTTTAACCTCGATGTCAACTTGTTTTTACATTGTTGTTTTTTAGCAGTATATATTATGTATTTGGGATCTTTTCTGTGTATTTTGAACACTTTCAGACAATACGATTAATAACAATTTAAAAAATGTGTGCACAAAAATGTCAAAAAGTTCACTTGAGTTAACTGATTAACTATGACGGCCCTATATGTACAGTAATGTAATCATTCAAATTCAAGTCTTGCTTAACTGCAACAATTTTGTATTGTTGCTGAAGGGTTTAGATATGTACTGTATTGGAAACACTTAAATGGTACTCTGTTATTCCTGTCTATTTGTAAAGAAAAGCTAGGCCCTGGTTGGGTAATGTTTTCCCCTTTTTCTCTCAGATCCATTAATGTTGTTCTGAGACTAGAAGGATTATATTACGGCTTGCAAATGAGGCCTCTGGCAGCCATTTACTGCAGCGGAGGATATCATTTGGATAAATAAAATCTCAGCCTCCGAAAAACGCATCCCCCTATTGTGTCATTCGATTTGTTTTGACCACAGTGTTTTA